>NC_043978.1:5445460-5613362 GCF_902148855.1 Sphaeramia orbicularis | reverse complement strand
ACGAACTGAAGTTGTTCCCATTAGAAACATCAGAGCATTGCATGGGAAATTTTTGAGGATGCCAGTGGTCACGTACCTCTGCTCTCTGAATGGCGTAAAAGATGACGGCACAGGGTGGACTGAAGATCAGACTGATTACTGAAATCGCTTATCTGTACCTGGACACTTGTGGCTAGATTTGACCACCACAATTTACCTCAAATAAGTATGATGTCACTCTGTATGCGGTTAACGCTGCATGCATCAATGACTGCTTTTTAAAGAAGACAGGACTTTTTGTCCCACGTCCTTTATGAGGTCAGACAAAGACAGACATTTTGTTCAGAAGAACTTATGTCTTGATGCATTACAGGATGAAACTTGACAAGAATCAAGAGCCTGCAAGATAATGGTGAGATAAATGATGTAGCCAATGACGACAAAACTGACAAGAGTTTACAACATTCATACTCTGTAATCCCGAGCAGTGGACATCTTTCCACACATGTCCGTCGGATGTGGAAGATGGTCTGGATGCATTAACTGTAGGCAGTAGTGTCAATGTGAGAATCTCATGCATCGAAAGTCTCCAGAAGTTCTGGTGTCAACTTGCAGAAAGTGAAGGTAGGCTTGAAGTCCTGATGCAGGACCTGCAAACCCACTATGCATCTGCCCACCCTCAACCACTTGTTGAGTCCACGTACATTGCCCGTAATCCAGACAATGGTATGTGGTACAGAGCAAGGATCACTGCAGACCACCACTCTCCAGTAGTACAAGTAAGGTTTATAGATTATGGTCTAACTAAAAATATCCCTTTGCAAGATCTCTGCCTCATTGACCCAACCTTCTTGAAACTAAATGCACAGGTTTTTCAGTGTCGCTTATTCAGTCCTGCTCCTACTGGTCTCCCTGCCTTTATGTGCACAGGTGGTGCTTTAGCAGAATTTCAAGAGTTTGTGGATTTGGCTGCCTCTCCAAACAAGTTGAAATGTGTTATAAAAGCTGTAATATGTGATGAAGAGGGTCTGCCACTCAAAGTGGTAGATATTCAAACACCCTCTGAGAGTGCTTCTAAACTTCTGGCTCAGAAATGTGCAGATGCTGAAGCTCATGTGAAGGACCCCCCACAGATCCCCTCGGATGCATATACATGTTCCACAGACAACCACTGACCTAGGCACTAAAGAAGACGTGTTGATCACCTCTTCAGAAAATGTCAATAACTTCTACTGTCAGTTGAAAAGAAATTCTTACTTGGTTGACAAAGTGACAGAAAATATAAAGCAACTAGTTTCCCACCCTCTACGGACAGATGGCCCAATTGGACTTAACACAATTTGCCTTGTTAAGTACACCGACAATCAGTGGTACAGAGGTCAGGTAACAGAAATGTCTCCAGAACTTAAAGTGCATTGTGTTGACTATGGTGATACCCTGGAAGTGAACAAATCTGATATTTGTCTCCTTCCCCCTGAGGCAACTGTTGCCAGGTCTATTCCTGTACTGGCTATTCCGCTTGGACTGTCTGACATCCCAGATGATGTACCAGAGGAAGTCAACCACTGGTTTGCAAATACAGCTGTTGGCAAGACTTGGACAATTTCAGTAGTAGGAAAAAAGGAGCAGAAGGGAAGCTGATTGTTGAACTGTCTCAGGGATCCCTCAATGTAAATGTCATGGTGAGAGAAAAAATAGCAACATTACAGGACAAAAGATGACCAGTGTCATTAGATGGTCTAACCAGCAGCTGTCCACCAGCCCAAAACAGGCCAGGGTGTCAGCCAGAAACAATTTAACCCCAGAGGACACAGATTTGTCCCCATCTACAGGAATACCAAAACTGAACAGTCCACAAACATCCACAGAATCCCATGGCAGTGATGGAGTATGTAGTAGAGATGGGCCAAAACTAACTTGCAGTACAAAAGCCATGTGTCTGCAGCAGAGGATCAAAAGACTCTGGATGAAGGAAGAAAAGCAATAGTGCTGCCACCCTACAGACCTCCCTCCCTCCTGCCAGGAGAGAAACCTAAATGTCTGTGTTTACAAGAAGCCAAATCTTTTTAAAGACAAGTTGGAGGAGGTTTATGCTTCCTTCATTGATGGACCGCATTACTTTTGGTGTCAGTACAGCAACACTGAGGTCCTGAACAAAGTGTCCAGGATTGCTCAGGAAGTCGGACAGGTAAAACAGGACCTTATGTTCCCTGAGACTCTAGTTCCTGGCAGTCCATGTCTGGCTCTGTTTTCTGATGACCAGTGGTATCGAGCTCAAGTAATTGATCGAACTGATGAAACTGTGCATGTTGTGTTTGTTGACTATGGAAATGAGTCTGAAGTTACCATCACAGATGTGAGAGCTTTAAATTCTAGTCTACTGGAAGACGCTCCTCAGGCCTTTTTGTGCTCTTTGGAGGGATTTGACAAGTCTAAGGGCTTCTGGGATGATGCAGTTCATGATTACTTTCACAGTCTCCTAGTTGATAAGCGACTCCAAGTGACAGTGTTCAATGTGGAAGACCAGTCAGAGATCAACCTCCTCAATATGAAGTGCAAATCCATTGTGATGATGTAGTTGTGCATAAAGTGATGCAAAAATACTGGACACCAAATAACAAAGAACATGCTGAGGCAAAAAGGCCTCCCACAGAACAAAGTGAGCAGCCTCATGGCACTGAAGTAAATGTAAATATGTGCCTGTACAAGGAGCCAGAATTGGTCAAAAACATATTGGAGGTTTATGCTTCTTGTATTGTTGGACCCCATTACTTCTGGTGCCAGTTTGCCAACACAGACCGTCTCAGCAAAGTTTCAATTCTGGCTCAGGAAGTGGGACAGGCATATGAAAATGTGACGATTCCAGGGACACTTGGTCCTGGTAGTCCATGTCTGGCTCTTTTTTCCACCGACAAACAGTGGTATCGAGCTCTGGTGATGGACAGAACTGATCATACTGTGCATGTAGTGTTTATTGACTATGGAAATGAGTCTGAAGTAAACATCAAGGACGTGAAACCACTACCACTGTCTCTTCTGGAAGAAATTCCTCAGGCCTTTTTGTGCTCTTTGAATGGATTTGATGAATCCAGAGGCTCCTGGAATGATGAAGTTTTGATGAATTTTACAATCTCCGGCTGATAAACCACTTTCTAATCAAAGTGGACAACATGAAGAACAACTCAGAGATCGCTGTTCCTCAATTTGAAGTCCAAATCAAGTCTGAAGGAATGCTTGTGAATAAGCTGGTGGAGAAATACTGGACAGAGCTTGACACGGATCATCCTGTGGCAGAAAGGTTAGTAGACTGGAATCACTGTGGAAGCCTTAACACTAACACTGGCAGTAGGTACAGTTTACCTGGGGAATCTCACAACCTTAGGTCATCATCAGATAGTTTCTGGGTATAATCATACAGATTGCATCATTTAAAACTGTCAAAGCTTTCCTACTTGGCTAACCTTCATTTTAAAAGGCCTGTGTAATTATAATATTTTCTACAGAGTCTTGGACCTGGGCATTGCATTAGGAATAGTCTTGAATTATTGATGGCCTAATAATTGGGTGCATGGTGGACCCCCATCTGTCTGTTTATAGCAGCACTTTAGTGTCTGAACTGAAGTCTTCAGTTTTAGTCTACGTTTGTTTTCACAATTTCTAACGCATTGTTTTACTAATGAAGCTTAAAAGTCCAAGAGCTGCTGGACTGGCTGAATTCCACCTTGTAGTGAGTCCGATTTGAGTTTATAAAGCTAGCAAAGAAAGTTCAGCAGTTGTTTACTTCATCAACATATTAATATTCCAATAATTCCAATAATAAACAATGGGGAAATGCAGTGTTTCTAGTCGGAGTAACAAGAAACCACTATACACAACACAAGTCCTCTAGCAACTAGACAAAACCAGAGAATGAAGATTTTTACCTTAAAGATCAACATATAATCTTTTTGCTAGAACACCCAACCCTAGTAGTCACCCCTGAATGAACGTTAAAGGCTCTTTCCTCAACTGTTGAGCGTGTTGTTTTATTTTAATAGATGTTTATATTAAATGCAATTTGGTCTTGTTTTTAGAGGGATCCACAAGAAACTAGGACCATGAATGAGAGCAGAGGCCTCTCAAATCAAGGTATGCCTTGACACATTTTTTTTCTCCTGTCCTTTTTTGTTTAAGGCAGTGGTTCTCATTTTTCTCTCAGCCCCCCCCCCCCCCCCCCCTTTGGAGGACAAAAAATCTCAAGGCCCCCTCAACCCCAACAACATTGTAACAGTAGTGCAATTATAGTTTTTTTTGAAAGAAACATTGTAACAATACTTTTTGCATTTCCTTGAAAATTTTGTTGTGCAAATTAAAATAACTTAGATTTTTCATTGAATAATACAAATAAACTCAACCAGGCTGCTCCCTGAGACAATATGTATACAAATAAAAATAGGAAATGTGCAATTATCATACAACTATGACAATAAAGTTAAATTTTTTTAAGAAGAACAAACACATTTTTGGTTACAAAGATGAACATTTGACCAATATCAGTGGGTCAATGAGCCCATTCGATTGCACATCTCAGAACATTAAAGTACAAACTGCAAAAACAGACACATGTCCCATGTTTCTTTTCCAATCCTTGTCCATTGTCCAAACCTAAACTTTTTGTCTAGTCTGGTAACAGATCACCATGGCAGTAGGTTGGTTTTGTGCATGTCCCTAAAATGAGTCCAGGGTGCTCCAATGCTAAAACATTAGTTCCACCTGTTACATGTTCTAACCTGAAGACAGAAAAAAACACCCAGGAGAGATTCTCCCCCCCCCCCCCCCCCCCCCCCAGGGCCTGGGGGTTGCCTGAACTTTCTAGTAATTGATAAAATAAAAACTAATAAAAAAAATATATGGTGAGTGAGAGAGACAATCCCAAACATAAAAGACATGACAAACTGTGAAGCTGAAAACTAAAGCACTGTGGTTCTGTTTATCTTTCAAATGTTCATTGTGGTCGGTTTCAGATGCTGCAGCTCTTTCATAATTCATAGTTTGAGTTCTTGTTTGTTCAGTATTAATTGTCCTCCTTGTAAATCCAAGCTGGACTGACTGTACATATCCTGACCAAGGAAAATAAACTTCTCACTTTGTGCAGTAATCTACACCTGGCTTTTTCTGCCTCTGCCCATAATAATATACATTATAGAGACCAAGTGTCCTCTAAAATTAACCTTTATTTAGAATATAGTATAGTAAACTATTACATCATCAAAAACAAATTAATTTTAGCAAACAATGTCTCTGGGGTTGCCAGAAATTTGTGACTTTAAAATGGGGTCAGGAGCCAAAAAAGGCTGGAACCACTGGCATAGACTAAGGATCTCCTCTCCTTTAAATGGAAAACTATGCTGTAACCTCTTTTAATGATAAAATTGTAATAATTTAAGAATTTTATTTCAAAGGGTGAACTCTAGAAACGAACCAACCTCTAATTTGTCATTTCAGGTTTGCAGGCTCCAGTGTGGAACTAGATTTAACTATGTTTACTTATCTGGTGACGACAGTTGAAGCTGATACTCACCTGAACTCCATTAAGAAAAGAATTCCTTCCTGAAAATGGTATCCAAGGAATTGCATTGTTTTTTTTGTTTGTTTTGTTTTGTAGGTAACAAAGTGCAAACCAAGACGATATAAAAGCATTTAAGAGCACACTGTAAGAAAGAAAATGTTAAAAAACAAACAAAAGCCCAAAAAGCTGATTTAAGACATCTGATTAGAGGAAGCTTATCCTCATCTGTGACATATTTAAAGAATGTTTTGAGATTTTAATAGTTTCATAATTATTTCTTTTTTTTTTGTGGTCAGTGCTCTGAGGACACTAAGATGTAATTCATACATCAGAAAAGTCACTGTATTATGCTGTTTAATGGTTGCAAATAAAATTGTTAAAATGATAAATGGTTTCTGCTCTAAAATGGCTGGTTTAAATGAACAGTGATTTTATTACCATTTCAAAGTGGCTTTTCAAACAATTTCAGTGACTTAGAAAAAGTCCTGTTTGAATGAAAAGACAAGTTTGGATCAATTCTGATGAAAGTCTGTGAAAACTGGAATGTTTGATGTGACGTAGTCATGAGCCTCAGTCTGAGCTCATTTCCTGTTTAATATTCTAAGTTTAGGTTTAAGCCTTGGGTCAAACAACCAGTGAAGTGATCATTTTCAACAACTAATTGGTGTTTGCAGCACAAACAGGAAGCTGACTTAATAGCAGAGTTTTCATGTAAACGGTTTAAAATAAGAGTACGATCCAGTTTAGTGTGTGTAGAGGAATAATGGTGAGCAGTGTGTTGCTTTAGTACAGGACTTATGAACAGGAATTTGGAAAAGTCTCATTCTGTTTTGGGTATAGTGACCTCGTGGAGGTTAAAAGATAATTATATTATTTTATCAGACACATATATGCTGTACTAAATAGTTGTTTGTTTGTTTTTTGGTTTTTTTTCTTTTTTTTTTTTGGTGAAACTTGAGTGTACAAAAACCAAAAGAGCTGAAAAATAAAACTGTGAATTTGTACAAAAGGTCTTTGGGGGTTTTTTCTATCAAAAAAGTTACTGATCAGTATCTGTACTGGTATTTAATGATTCTGGGTCTGATTCAGCCCTGGTTCATGGAATGGACAATGTACTATTGGGATCATCTGGGCTTTAAAGGTAGGGGGAAAAAAACAGCAATTAGAATCTGCATCTGTGGCACCAGAAGTTCATCTGAAGAGGCTTCGCGTCTGTTTGTTATCGATAATTTGATTGTATTTTCTCTACAGCTCTATATCTAATAAACTGAACACATGATAAACACATCATACTCTGTTAAATGCAGAGGTACCAACAGAAGTGAACCCTAAGAGTACATGTACCAAATGAACTCCATCAGACTGTAACAATAATTGGAACTGTGTGTTGAAGGAGACACAAGGTGGCAGTGTACGACCATAAAACCAATAGAACTGAAGACAAGGAATAAAGATGGGCACAAGGAAAATACAATTACGTGTCTTAGTATGTATGATGTTGGGTTTTTAGAACAGTTTCAATGTATTAAAAAAAAAAAAAAAAACTGAAGAAAATTCTATCCATACTGCACTAGTCCAGTAGAGTACCCCCTGAAATATACTTTTTTATCTAAGTACCCCAAACTCGTTTCAGCATTTTTGATTGAAAAAATTAGACAAAATTTGTTCCTATGCCAAAGATGTCTGTTTATATTTTCAAAACTTTGTAAACAAACAACATATATATATATATATGTGTGTGTGTGTGTGTGTGTGTATATATATATGTAATTTTTTTTTATTGAACTTGTGAAAAAACACAAACTCTAGATGAGGACAATAACATAGTAATACAAATGAACATGAATAAAATAAAGTACACAAATCATGGGGATACGTAGGGCAAGAGCACAAAAATACATTCAAATACAAAACAGTGCAAATAATCCGGCAATTTAAATTAAAGGAGCAGAGATGCAACAGAGAAGACTTTTTTAAATTAAAATAATAAGTAACGAGCAATGTTCTGGCTTATTTTCATTGCAATTTTGTTTTTTTCCAATTTTCTTAGGGACAAAACAAACATTTTAAATTTGTTTGTAAATCTAGAAAAGCTTGTTATTTCTCTATTTCGCACAGTGGATATGACATTTACCCAATAATAAAATTATATTAATAATATCTGAAACAGATGAGGCCAAATTATCCATATAAAAACAGTATGATGTAATTCAAAACATGGAATATCATTAATTTTTAGTGAAATCCAATTTTTTATGTCTGACCAAAAACAGTGTGATGCAGGACATAAGAAAAATAAGTGTTCTAAAGTTTCATCAGTACCATTGCAGAAGGAGCACTGATCCATCTCAAAATGAAATCTTTTCTTAAGGAACTCTGCGACAGGATAAATCCTGTTTATGATTTTAAAGTGAGTTTCTTTTACCTTTGGCAAGACTGGCCATTTCAGACATTTACAGTGTGCATGGTTCAGTGTGGCAGATGTTAGTGAGGTGGGTCTGTGCCATCTGATCTGTCAGGTGTGTTATTATTGTCCTCCGCCTCCTCCTCCTCCTGCTCCTCCTGCTGCTCCTTCTCCTCCTCCTCCTGCTCCTCCTGCTGCTCCTTCTCCTCCTCCTCCTGCTCCTCCTGCTGCTCCTTCTCCTCCTCCTGCTGCTCCTCCTCCTGCTGCTCCTCCTTCTCCTCCTCCTGCTCCTCCTACTGCTCCTCCTCCTCTTTCTGCTGCTCCTCCTCCTGCTGCTGCTCCTCCTCCTCCTGCTCCTCCTCCTGCTGCTCCTCCTTCTCCTCCTCCTGCTCCTCCTACTGCTCCTCCTCCTCCTCTTCCTGCTGCTCCTCCTCCTGCTCCTCCTCCTGCTGCTGCTCCTCCTCCTCCTCCTCCTCCTCCTGCTCCTCCTCCTGCTGCTCCTCCTTCTCCTCCTCCTGCTCCTCCTACTGCTCCTCCTCCTCCTCTTCCTGCTGCTCCTCCTCCTGCTCCTCCTCCTGCTGCTGCTCCTCCTTCTCCTGCTCCTCCTCCTCCTCCTGCTGTTCCTCCTGCTCCTCCTACTGCTCCTCCTGCTCCTCCTCCTCCTCTTCCTGCTGCTCCTCCTCCTGCTCCTCCTCCTGCTGCTGCTCCTCCTCCTCCTCCTCCTCCAGATCAGCGCCCTCTGGTGGATTACTTGACACCCGCTCCTCCCAGTTCCACTCAGAACCGTGTCCGCGGTGTGAGCCGGACCTGCTCCTGTCCGTCCAGGACCAGAACTTCTTCTTAAAGCCACTTTGTGCTGGTGTGTGTTCTACTGTGTGTTTTGGATTTGTGCGCGTGGCACCATTAATGACAACATTAGAACACTGGACTGAAGGTTGGGACCCGGTTGCTAAGCAACCCTGCAAACGCCATGACAGAGCTGCACCAGGCAGCGGCCGCAGGCGATTTTGACAAAGTTGAAGATATATTAAGACAAAATAAATGCAATCCCAATCAGAGAGACGTGGACTGGAGCTCCAAGACCCCCCTCCACTGGGCCGCAGCACGAGGTAGGTGGTGTAGATCAGCTGGAGTTCTTTCACCTGGAAACCCTCCAGCATGTCCACCCCAGGCCTGCGGTGACACTGGAGTCCGGTTACACTGTAGACTTCATTTTTAGCCTTTACCTTAGACTGGAAACACCCCCTTACAGTCTGACATGTGTGGGGCTTTGGATTGAAAGTATCCATTTGGTTTGTAGGGTTTGTTCTATGGTTCCTTCTTCAAAATTCAACAGGAGTTTGAGCTGAAGTGTTGAGTTTTATGGTTCATATTCTTGGAATTTACTGATTCGTGTTTCAACTAATAAAAGGACTATTTTGTATTATCATCATCTTTTTATTGACTTACGTATTCAGTGTTAGTCCTCATCTGTGACAAGAGCTGAAACTTTCAAATGATTAAAAACAACTGAAAGGCTGAACTTCGTGTAGTTATGTCCTTTAATTCCTCTACACCCCATTGGTATGTACCCCCATCCTGCCAAAAAAACAGACTACAATTCCATTGAATCCTTTTAGATTTTGTTTCTTTGAACAAAATTCAGCTTTATCCTGTTTATTGTTATTTCCTCTGTTTTAGATGTCTTAATAATCATTATTTCCTTTGTCCCTGCTCTGATAAAATGATAAAAACATGAAAAATGAGTCCAAATGTTACCGGAGAACAGAATTTATCCATTTAGCTCAATAAATCTATTAGAGTAAAGCATCACGTAGTGGTAACAACAAAACTGTAAGTTTATGCCATAGGGATACCAGAAATATTAAAGGGTGGGGAAGCAAAATTTACAATGAACATTTAGTTGTTTTTTCTCAGCAGGCACTACGTCAATTGTTTTGAAACCAAACATATATTGATGTCATAATCATACCTAACACTATTATCCATACCTTTTCAGAAACTTTTGCCCATATGAGTAATCAGGAAAGCAAACGTCAAAGAGTGTGTGATTTGCTGAATGCACTCGTCACACCAAAGGAGATTTCAAAAATAGTTGGAGTGTCCATAAAGACTGTTTATAATGGAAAGAAGAGAATGACTATGAGCAAAACTATTACAAGAAAGTCTGGAAGATACTATTAAAGAAGAATGGGAGAAGTTGTCACCCCGATATTTGAGGAACACTTGTGCAAGTTTCAGGAAGCGTGTGAAGGCAGTTATTGAGAAAGAAGGAGGACACATAGAATAAAAACATTTTCTATTATGTCAATTTTCTTGTGGCAAATAAATTCTCATGACTTTCAATAAACTAATTGGTCATACACTGTCTTTCAATCCCTGCCTCAAAATATTGTACATTTTGCTTCCCCACCCTGTACATCAGAATGTTAGCTCTTGATGTTGGCCTGAAACATGGTCAGTTGATTATTTGTTTATATATTTCCATATTCACATACCTTTTGGCCCAGATTTAGCTCTACATGCTATCAGCACTATCTTACTGTGCTGCTCTGACATTTTAGTTTTTTTTTTTTTTTTTTTTTTTTTTTTTACAAAACTTGATGATGTGGTTTATAAAGTATTTTACTTGACAATATATTTTCTTTATAGAAACGTAGATGACGTCTATAAGCAGCTCTGAACCCTGTGCTCAAACTTGGCCTACTATAATGTGTTTTTCACCTGGTCCTGCCGTTTGACAGGACATACAGAAACTGTCCGGATCCTCATCGAACACGGGGCCAGGCCATGTCTGCGGACAGACCACGGCTGGACTCCGGCCCACTTCGCTGCAGAGTCGGGACGCCTGGCGGTGTTGAGGCTGTTACACTCCCTCCACGCTCCCATAGACAAGGAGGACTGCTGTGGAGATAAACCGCTGCGAATAGCCCAAATCTATGGCCACCACGAGTGTGTTCGCTTCCTTAAAAAGTATGAAATGACACCAATCTGTTCCACCACTATCATCATGTCATTATGTGGTTCATCCATTCATTGATTACTTTGTGACGCACTTTGGTACAGGTTGTTTCACATCCTCTGTCCGCTAAGATGCTGATAGTATCATTGACTGTTGCAGGGCTGAGGCTGAGTGTCAGGTCTACCGCTCCATGGCAACAAATAAAGGCCTTTCACTGGATGACACTGATGAAGAGTGGGCAGACCAGTCCAAAGAAAATGAAGAAGACAGGAGTAACATACACACATAGTTCAAAATCATCTTTACTTTTGATTCCGTTCAACAGTGTTTGATGTAATTTCAGTACTCTCTCTATTATGTATGTATATACATATATATATATATATATATATATATATATATATATATATATATATATATATATATATATACACACACACATGATACCACGATGACAATATTCTGTTAAACTACAGTTACTTCAACAGCTAAATAATTAGTCAGCAACATACCTACCAAATACACATTTCAACACTACAGAGGGGATGCACTGGTATCACTTTCCCAGTATAACCAGTTGTTGGAACTGAGATTTGGTAACATAGTACACTGCCCAACCAAAAAAACTTTGCACATGCATTATTTGACTGCACCATCTTTGGTTCTGATTACAGGAGACATTCACTGTCACATCTTTTTTGCCACATAAAGCTTATATAGTGTCACAATAAGGTTCATGATATTTTTTCCATCCATAGTTGCATTAATTTTTGATTATTGACGGTGGAGAATCAGACCGCTGCATCAAGTCTTCATCACATCCCAAATTAGAGTCTGGACTTTATGGAGGCTAATCCATGTGTGAAAAACATGTGTCGTTTTCCCTGAACCATTCTGTCACAAACCTGATGATCCAATCTGTATAACATTAAACCAGTGTCTCTCAAACTGTGGGGCGAGACCCCTAGGGGAGGTGCCAAGGTTTGTCGGGGGGGCATGGGCTCATTTCAGGGTGTTTTTTTTTTTTTCTTCAGGTTAGAACATGTAGCAGGTGGAACTAATGTTTTAGCCTTGGAGCACCCTGGACTCATTTTAGGGATGCACACCAAACAAATCTACTGCCATAGTGATCTGTCACTAGACTAGACAAAGAGTTTAGGTTTGGAGAAGTGCACTTTAATGTTCTGAGATGTGAAATGGAAATGAGCTCATTGACCCACTGATATTGGTCGTGGTAATAGTTGTAAGATAACTGCACATTTCCTAGTTTTATTTGGAAAAATATTGTCTCAGGGAGCAGTGTGGTTGAGTTTGTGTTATTCAAGAAAAAGTCTAAGTTTCTAATTTGAACAAAAAATTATTCAAGGAAAAGTAAAAAGTATTGTTACAATATTGATGTTTCTTTCAATAAAAGTTATAATTGCACCACTGTTATAATGTTGTTAGGGTTGAGGGGGTCTAGAGATTTTTCATCCTCAAAGGGAGGGGCCACAGAAAAAGATTGAGAATCACTGCGTTAAAGACATGAGAGGCTACTGACTGCATCAGTTAGAGCTAAATAAACAGCCTGGCCAAAATTTAATCAAGCAAACTGTTCAGATCCTTCCATGGGTCAGAACTGCAGCGGTTCAGAATGTGTTTCAGTTGGAACAGGTTATTTAACTCTAACTGATGCAGTACGTGTCCTCTCATTTCTTTAAGGTCTAAAAGACTGGACAATGCCAGGACTGATCAGGTTTGTGACAGAATGGTTCAGAGAAAATGACACATCATTTTCACACATGGATCAGACCTCCATAAAGTCCAGACTCTAATTTGGGACGTGATGAAGACTTGATACAGCGGTCCAATTCTCCATCATCGGTAATCAAAAATTAATGCAACTATGGATGGAAAAAATATTATGAACCTTATTTTAACACTACATAAGCGTTATGTGGCAAATAAAGATGTGACAGTGAATGTCTCCTGGAATGAAAACCAAAGGTGGTGCAGTCAAATAATGCGAGTGCGACTTTTTTTTTTTTTTTGACAGTGTGTATAGTAGGAGTATGTATGAAACTGGGTGTAAAACAAATATGTGCTTCAGTTAAAGCTACTTGGAGTTTAGTGATCCTGGCCTTGGCTTTAATAAAGGGTCAGTGGAAACAGGTTTTCAATCATTTATATCCACCTGATTTCAACATGGGAGGAATGCACTGTAGCAAGAATTGGATACCAATTTATTGATTAATTGAGTGTTGATTTATTGATTAATTTAATTATAGATTTATAACCAAACTTAAACTTAAATCAACTCAAAACAATAATTTGGAAATCTTGCATAGGTTGATAGAACTTTGTGACGGGACAGTGAACCCATGTGTGAATAATAGTACACAAAGCACAACTGAGGCAATGGATTTATATACATATAAATACTTTATTAACTAAACTAAGACACACAAATAACATAAAGACAAGAGACAAATACAACCAAAGGAGCAGGAGATTATGGACAGGAGAATATGTAAATTAAGTTGGCAGATAGCTATATTCAAGAGATTATAATGTTAGTGAGGTTACGTTGAGGTAAACCTACTTAACTTGGAATAACACCAACTCAGATAAATCAGGAGCAAGTTTTCTTACAAGTTGTTGCGGTGCGGATGCAGCAACTGGCACGGCCTTGACGGCAGATGGATGAAGTCTTCTGACGTAGTTCGAAGCAGGAACAGGCTGTGAAGCGACGTGCTTGCGCTGGAGGCCTGAAGGTCTGAAGCTCTGAAGTTCTGAAGTTCTGCTGGCTGGAGGAGGTTCACAGCTGGCTCTGGCGGCTGGTTCTGGAAAGCTCGCCAGGAGAAGGTGGAACAGCTCTGAGAGCCAAGGAGATGGTCAAGACTCCTTGGAGAAAGCTCTTTGTTCTTAGGTGAGAGCTCAGAAGAGGTGGAGAAAGCTCTTTGGAGAGCTTAGAGGATAGAACAGCTCTCTAGATGGAAAAAGACTCCCCGGAGAAGTTGGATCTTCTTCCTTTATAGTTTGGCCAAAAACCAGCTTGCCACGCCTTCCTCGTGCATATAGATGAGTTATCGATGCCTTGGGGCGTTGCCTTCTTTGTCTGTTTTCGGCGGGAAAACGCCTCCTCGTGAATATTCAAAAATATCACGTTTCTCTTCCCTCTTGGGAAGACAGAGGGGGAGAGGACTGTGGCTTAGCCTTGTAAGAAAACTTTGCATCCTCAAATAAGATCCTCTTAAACTTTATACATCACCTGTAACCTCACTTAAGCATCAGTAAAATAATAGCATGATTATTCAGACATGCTATAAGCAGTGATACTCTTACTTTCACATAATTTACCGTGAACATGATCAGGACACACATATGTGAAACCACAGGTCAGGCAAATGGCTTAAGTATTACATGCATACAAGAGTTAACGTGCTGAGTTAATCAACATTAACACATAATGTAATACATTATTTACATGGCACATAGAGTGATTTTATCATTCAGTCCTTTGTTCGTTTCTGGGTTCATCTTCACCTCTGGATAAGCAAGAATAATAGGACACAGATGTTGAGAGGCAAAAGGTCAGCTTAGTGTCAAAACCGAGTCCATTAGGCTCATTCTTTAAGATCATCTGTCTGCGTAAATGTCATTTGCAAAGGATGTCCCAGTACTGACCTGGTGACGGACCAATCAGCATGGTTGTTCAGGAATTTGGTTTGACACGGAGAGGAAGATAATATAATTTATACTTCTGTTTTTGAGTCTTGTTCACTCACTCCACCGTCATCCGGCTACATCCCCCCTTTTCGACACGATGGTCCAGCGTTCGTGGAGTGTCGTGGCGAAGTCCAAAGTCTGACGGGAGTTGAGGTGAACAGGTGCACTTGGGTCCAGATGTAGTGGAGACAGGAAGGGTCGATGCAGATGCACCATGGGGCAGGAGCACCTGAAACAGTGGAAAACAGACACCACAGGACAGGAGCAGGTGTCCTCTGAGACGGCAGGAACCAGGATTCCGGTGAGCCAGGAACTGGTGGATCTGGAACCGCAGCACACTCGACAACCATGCTTCTGACAGTACCTGAGTTGGTGTGTTTTCCTGTACTATTGGTACATAATTCTGGACGTTTGAATTAGTGGGTTAGTGTCACAGACACAGACAGGAAGAAAAACATACACCTTCGGTGACAGAACACACACACTCTAATTTACCTAAGTAATTAGTAATGTCAGAGAAAGCAAAAAAAAAACAAAGGTGTCTAGGTTGGACACGCGAGGGTAAAATTTAGCATAAGGAACAGAGGTTTGGTTAAAACATAGAAACATAGGTTAAACTGTGAGCATTATTTTCTCTGTTCCATGACTTAATTATCTGATTTACACAAGATTGTCTTCTAAGTCAAAAATATCATGGACTGGTTTCCTCGCGGCTGGGGACTCGGATGTCCCTGTCGTTTTACGGCAGAAGATTCGGGGGTACCGTAATTTGAACTTGGTTATGCTTTGTTTAAGTAGATAGGTTTTCTTACGATGAAGGTAAGTTAATTTGAAGGACAGTAAATATCCTAGGCTGATGAGCATGTGAGAGGAGTTTCTGATATATTAGTATCAGTATTAATTACATGCAGGGTAGCGTCTACGGTGGTAAGGTCAATGGTCTGAGTTCCCTCAAACTGGAGCTGTTGTTGAAGTTTTGGGTCCACTTTGAATTTATATTGATTGAAGAATTGGGACACTTCAATTTTGTTCTCATAAGCTTTAGATGGTATATGATACCTGGGCGGAGCTTCAGCTCTACACCGAGCATTATCTGACATGGGTTTTTAAACCGCAAATCCCCTCCGTAACATCTCTAATGAACGGCTTGCTGGGGCACAGATAATGAATGTCTCTTGTCAGAGTGCACATATGTAGGTTAGGAGCCAAATACGGCTAGGGTTGCTATCGTGGTATGCAACCACCAATGGGATATTAATCCACACATAGGTGTCTTTCCTGCCAAGTGCCAACATTTACCACATCTTTTAAGTGATAAATGTTGCGGAAATTGATGAGAGGCAGGGTGACTAAAAAGTCTACTTCATGGAACTCAGGGTTAACATATAACACCGTAGCGCTAACAAGAGAGTAAGCCAAGTGGGCTTGGATAGGACTGACTGAACCAGATAGGGCGTTTTTCAAAACACCCTCGACCATGTAGAGAGGTACTAGGTAAGGGGAAATTCTTCCCATAGCTAGACTGTCTACTGAAAAGCTGATTTCACGCAGCATGTCATTCATGAGCATGGCGATGATCTGCGTGTGAGCGTAGTCATTTTGTACTACGGAAAGAAAAGCATCCACAGTGCGCCTGGTTTGATTAAGGGTTACACTGTGGATGTTAACCAGATAGATAGTGCCTCTAAGGGTTTTGCTTAGTCTTAATGATTAATAGTTTGTTTTAGCATGCCTTGGCGGATGAGTGGAATTACGGCTTGTAATTCAGTTGTTTGTTATTTAACAGTGTTAAGGCTAACAGCATTAACAGTTGACGTGCCAATGATAAACAGGAAGCCTAAGGCAGCGGTAGCACCATCGTTCTCTGAGGGCACAATACAGAGCACGATTAATTTTGTAAGTGGGTTACGAGTTACCATTGGTTGAGGCTAACTCTGTAACGAACATTTTATGAGAACCTGAATCATAATTGTATTAGGATTGGTTTTAAGCTGTCATAGATTTTGTGTAAGGGAGAAAAAAAACTGACAGTTTACATGATACAGGTTGTTTTGGATGAGATTAGCTTCACCCCCCTTTAGTTACACTGACTAGTTTCGTCGAGTCGTTATGTCTTTTGATTTGGTTTTGGTCATATGCCACCACATCGTTGTGTATGTGTGGCCAGTAAACGATCCGCCGCAGGGCGTCGGATGTTGTTTTGACACCTCGGTGTTTCACGCAAGGTGCGTCATGAGCATATGCTACCATTACCCCCCTTTGGCTACGAGGAACCACGGACCGAGAAGGGGTGTGGTTCTCGGAGACACACACGAGCTGGTCTTTGACCAGACGCAGCTTGTGGTGAAGCGACATGAGGTCGTCGAGGTCAGGGTCAGATGTCAGATAGTCAGGTGAACTCGGATTGGCCGTAGCATCAGAGAGTCACCGGATGACGTCTGAAAGGGTGGGTTGGGAGGGATGAGTCATGAAATTGTCATAGCTAGGCCAGGGGTGCGTGAATGGCCCTGGACCTTTTTTTGGTGGACCAAAATCAAAGTTGCTTTGGAAGCATCAAGAAGAGGCGTGGCCTCTAAGGACAACCCAAGACTGCAATTGTCTGGCGAGGGTTGGAAAAAAGGCATGAAAATGCGGTGCCACCCGGCATGAGTGAATGTCGAGCCGGATGGGAATGTTTTAGTTGATGTTGGAGCAATAGCATAATCTTCACTTATGATACCGTATGTGTCAGGGACTGGTTAGCCTGACATCAGGTTTTTTGGGTCTAGGGGGCATGCATGGAGTTTAGCCCCTGTAAAGGACCAAGGTGAGATGGCTTCATTGAAGATTCAAGCTGCACACGCCTCTGGCGGTGCTAAAGTTAGGAGACTCAGTGTGTAATGGAAAACGGAACGACTTAGGGATTCGCTAGAGGTCGTTTTGTTTCCGTTGAAGGGTCTCAAAGAAAGCAGAACTGATGGCTTGACTTGTCAGCCTAAAGTGTGAGGACGGTGTCCTCAGTTGTGACATTTTGAAGTAGGACTCCCCCCTTCGACCAGTGGATCATCTGGTGAATGGTGGGGGTGACAGATTAATTTGGTTCAGGGTGTAACCCTGAACCGAAGACTGTGAAGACGAAAGTGCTGGGAGAGGTCGTCGGACCTGTGCCCAGATTTGGAACCGTTGATAAACGATCAATGGCTCAAAACAGTTTAGTAGGTCTTGGCCTATAAGAAGTGGAATTAACTCCACAGAGAATATGTAGACTGGATGGACCAGTTGCATGGGACCGATGGTCCAATGTAGTAAAACCACTGAATTTAAGAAAGTGGCGTGAGGGAGAAAATTTGTTCCCAAAGAATAGCGTTGCAAGTGCAATGTGCAACCAGCTTCCTGAGTCAAGGTTTGAAGCTGAAGGAATAATGTACTTGACATGACTGAAACGTCTACTGCGGTGTCAACCAAGGCTTCATAGGTTAACATACTTGGCAGTGAATGCGCCAAGAAGTTGTTGAAAAGAAGGACGATTATTAATGGCAGAAATGCCAATGCAGGTAGGTGAAGTGTTGGGGTTTTCCCAAACTACCAAGACAGTAATGTCGGGCACCGACAAAAGGCTGTCAATTAATGTTGTGTTGGTCTAGAGTGGTCATTGCGTGAGTTATTTGTCTGGGCCTTGCCTAGTCATAATGATGGCTTCGGCCTTTTTTGTCATAGCCATGGTCACGGAAGAATTGGGCAAGTACACTGAATAGTTTCTCGTTTTCCGTGGGGGAAACGCCTGGAGTAGTTGATTTCGTCCAAGGTTTCTCCGTGGGAGAGACTTTGTTTCTCTCTTTGTCAGGTCGGTTAAAAGAATTTGGGTAGTCCCGACGCTGGTTAGTCTGTTGTTTTGACCGTGGTTGTAACCTTGGTTGGTTGTCTCCATACGGTCCGTTCTGAAATGGCCGTCTTTGGTCAGACGGAAAAGAAGTCTGTCCCTTGTTTTTGGGGAAAGGTCTGGACTCCGGTCGTTGACCGTTGTCTGGATATGTTTGTGGACCCCCCTTAGGCTCTATGGTTGCATGGCGGGTCAAGTTAAACACAGCCGGATCGGAAGGTCGGTGTGCGGACTTTTTCAGTTTAGCAAAGCCTTTGGCCGCTAAGTCACGTAGTTGTGAGCTGTTTAGCGTTTTGGGACAGGCTGCTACACCTAATTGATGGCTGGTGTTTGGATGGAGGTTCTCTACAAACAAGGCTTTAAAGCTTGGGTCTTCCTCCATTTCAGGCTCATTGCGAGCTCCGAAATATGCTTTCCTCAAACGTGCATAATACACTTGAGGAGGTTCTTGTCTCCCCTGTTTAATGGCAATAGCTGCAGATAAGCCAGTAGCTGTCCCTGGGTCTTCAAACTCCTTTGTCAAGGCTTGACAGAGGGCTTGGAAGTTTGATTGGACATGGGCAGGCTGGCGGTCTATGAAATTCTTCACTTCGCGACTAGATGTGATTTTAATTAAGTAAATTTTGTCTTGTAGTGTCGCATTTGGGTACCTTTCAAGGTGGAAATCAATGTCTTTTAAGTATGCAGCTGTATCGTGAGACCCATTGGGTCTGGGTTCAAAGCGCGAGATATTGCGAGCAATTGTGTCCAAGTCTTTTACAGACATGCTGGACTGAGGCTTGGGCTCGCTGAGACCACTGACACCTTGTGGAGTCGTGCTCGTGGGCGCATATGCGGCCTGGACCGTGGGGTTGACGGTCACATGTAAGGAAGGCGGGGCTTCCCAGAAAGGTCCCGGTTGGGATGGCCTACTAGGCTTGATTGTTTCAAGTGAGTCCACTAAAACTGGACTAGGAGGGCTCCTAAGAGGAGTGTGGCTAGATTCTTCTAGCTTTAGCTGGCGGACTAATAGAAGCTCTTTTTGAGTTTTATTTAACTCGTCTGCTTGTTGTTGGTTTTGTTGTTGCAGCTGATTGATGCTATCTTGAGCTGCTAACAACTGGGATTTGAGACTTACTATTTGGCTCAAATCTTGGGTTCGCTCTTGGTGGAATTGATTCACTTTATCATCAAGTTTTTGGATTTTAATGTGAGCTTGTTCCAACAGGGAGTTTGCTCTGTTGTGGTCCAGTTGGAGTTTAAGAAACTCTTCTAAGGGAGGTCGCGCAGCGACGTCAGCTAAGGTTATTTCTAGCTTGTCTATTTTTAAAGTGGCTGCTTGTAGTTCTACATCCTTGTCGAGGATGGCTTTCTGATTTGCTTTAAAAGTTGTTATTAGTTTATGGATTTCTCTGCTGGTTGCAGTACCATGTTGGGAAGGAGTGAAACTCCTTAAGTCTGGTTCAGGCTGGGCAGAGGAAGGTCTTACTTCTTCTCCAGGCAGCTGACCTGACAGATATCTCGGTCGTGACTCAGCGTCGGTGCGCTGAGCTTGGACGTCGAGCAGTTGTGCTTCCACTTTTTGGAGACGCTCAGTTACTTGAGTTAGCTGAGCTTTCAGTTGTGTTTGGTTGCTTTGTTCAGTGATTAGCTGTGCTTTCACTCGATCATAATCTTGGTCTATGATCTTTAATTGGGTAACCACATTGAAAAACATAGGCAGGAAATCTTCAGTTAGGGTACTGATGACTTGGGTCAAAGTACCAATATTGCCATACTGGCTTGGACTCTCGGCGTATTTTGCCATTTTGAGAATTGAAGACTTATTTGATTTTATTATTTGCTGGACGGCTTTGGGAAGTATAAGTAGTTAATGCGAAAAGGAAAAAACAATAAAACAAAAGAATAAAAAGTTTTAAAAAGATTAATTTTTTTTTATATGAAAAAAAAAATTCCTTTTATAAAATAACTACTTATAAATTATTGTTGTACTTAAAGTACTTCTTTATAAAAACGTATTATTGCTAATCTAAACCTTTGTCTCAGTTGGTTTTATTTTGGGATTTAGATTTTAATTGCAATTAAGCTTAATTTAATTAAGCTATTGTTGTAAGCCCTATAAAATATGATTAAAATTGAGAATGTTAAATAGTTGTTAACGAATTTGTAAATATAAAGGTGAAAGCACACAAAAGTCCAAATTGTTTTGATTTTGAATTTAAAAGAAAATTGCGTCAATTTGTAAAAAGTTAATTAATTAATGAATCAATTAATTAATTAATTTCGTTTAAATGTTGATTAAAGAGATGAAATGCATTAAGTTGCAATTCATTAATGATTGTTAATCTGTTTGGCTCACTGCAGACTGTCGTTTATTTTTGTAATTCCACTTTGCGAACATTAGGGGCGCTGTTAAATTGTGACCACAGAGAAGAGTTTTGGCTACTTGGTTAGCCACAGGAAGTTAGCCTTACTGGGGTTCCAGAGGCTTGGCCCCAACCAAGATGGCGGGGGTACGTCACCGGAAATGACGAGGCTCTATGTCAGCGATTACGTCACTAACAAAGATGGCGGCTTACGCCCAACAAAGTTTACGCTAACGCTGTTAGCTTCAACAAACACGTTTGAAACAGTGTTTAACAATGCACAAAAGTACGGTCGGGGTGTCGACACGTTACTTTACCACTCAGCACACACGTGCACGCCCTGTCTTGTGCCGCGGACACAAAGACACGCGTTTTACACGCACAACAAAGGAGTAGCTCGAGGCTACCAGTTTGCAAGAGCTAAAAACAAACCCTACTTTACTTCAGGCTTTACAAAGGAATCTCACAGTTTGTACAACTATTCCAACACTAGTATACAGTGAGTGGGATTCGTTCCGACGCAGTATTTAACGTGCGCGGATATTTTTAATCAACCTCCGTTGTGTTGGACAACGTTTGAAACTTTCCGGTTTGCAACTCCGAAAGTTCAAAACAGGTTATGTCAAACGTTAGTTTCCGACTAGAATTCGTAGTCTAGATTAACTTTTGACTTCAAGGCCTTTAACAGATGTGATGCGGAGAAATTCGTCCGCCACCACGCATGCAAAAACAAACAGCAGCTTGTTCTCTTGAGATACAAGCTTTTACACACACGGTCAGAGCCGTGAATAGGTCGACACACAATTATCTTACGTTAACTCCGGCTAGAGTTCGTAGCACGGGCTAACTCAGACTTCAGGATCCTTTATACACATACGGTACAGAGAATTCGTCTGTTACCTAGTGTAATGCAAAACAAATAGCAGCTTTTCAGCAAAGGCACAAGCGCTATCACACACACGGTCGGAACCGTGGGTAGGTCAACACACTTATTTAAACTCCGGTTACAACCGGGGCAATACAAACTTCGTAAACTGAGTTACAGA
Source organism: Sphaeramia orbicularis (assembly GCF_902148855.1). Classification (NCBI taxonomy): domain Eukaryota; kingdom Metazoa; phylum Chordata; class Actinopteri; order Kurtiformes; family Apogonidae; genus Sphaeramia; species Sphaeramia orbicularis. The sequence goes on along the minus strand of NC_043978.1, from coordinate 5,591,511 downwards.
TCTGTTTAGCTGTTTAGAAGTGTGTATCAGCTGTTCAGTAGCCTAGCAACGGCACCTCAAACAAAGAACCACGTGGTCGGAGCACACACGCACACACACAGCAGCTTCAGAGAGAGAGAGAGAGGGAGGAGAGCGGCTTCGAACGATCGTCAGGGAAAACAACACTAAACCTTAATACTTGTGTACTGTTTTTCACCACAGGTTATGAATTGTCAGCTCGCACCAGGGACGCCAAATAATGTAGCAATAGTAAGCCAAATTATTCTTAAACATAGAGCGTTGGTCTCTAGATTAATTCAATTACAGATTTGTAGTTGAAGATGCCTGCATCTGACTATTGAACCTTAAACGTAAACTTAAATCAACTCAAAACAATAATTTGGAAATCTTGCATAGGTTGATAGAACTTTGTGACGGGACAGTGAACCCATGTGTGAATAATAGTACACAAAGCACAACTGAGGCAATGGATTTATATACATATAAATACTTTATTAACTAAACTAAGACACACAAATAACATAAAGACAAGAGACAAATACAACCAAAGGAGCAGGAGATTATGGACAGGAGAATATGTAAATTAAGTTGGCAGATAGCTATATTCAAGAGATTATAATGTTAGTGAGGTTACGTTGAGGTAAACCTACTTAACTTGGAATAACACCAACTCAGATAAATCAGGAGCAAGTTTTCTTACAAGTTGTTGCGGTGCGGATGCAGCAACTGGCACGGCCTTGACGGCAGATGGATGAAGTCTTCTGACGTAGTTCGAAGCAGGAACAGGCTGTGAAGCGACGTGCTTGCGCTGGAGGCCTGAAGGTCTGAAGCTCTGAAGTTCTGAAGTTCTGCTGGCTGGAGGAGGTTCACAGCTGGCTCTGGCGGCTGGTTCTGGAAAGCTCGCCAGGAGAAGGTGGAACAGCTCTGAGAGCCAAGGAGATGGTCAAGACTCCTTGGAGAAAGCTCTTTGTTCTTAGGTGAGAGCTCAGAAGAGGTGGAGAAAGCTCTTTGGAGAGCTTAGAGGATAGAACAGCTCTCTAGATGGAAAAAGACTCCCCGGAGAAGTTGGATCTTCTTCCTTTATAGTTTGGCCAAAAACCAGCTTGCCACGCCTTCCTCGTGCATATAGATGAGTTATCGATGCCTTGGGGCGTTGCCTTCTTTGTCTGTTTTCGGCGGGAAAACGCCTCCTCGTGAATATTCAAAAATATCACGTTTCTCTTCCCTCTTGGGAAGACAGAGGGGGAGAGGACTGTGGCTTAGCCTTGTAAGAAAACTTTGCATCCTCAAATAAGATCCTCTTAAACTTTATACATCACCTGTAACCTCACTTAAGCATCAGTAAAATAATAGCATGATTATTCAGACATGCTATAAGCAGTGATACTCTTACTTTCACATAATTTACCGTGAACATGATCAGGACACACATATGTGAAACCACAGGTCAGGCAAATGGCTTAAGTATTACATGCATACAAGAGTTAACGTGCTGAGTTAATCAACATTAACACATAATGTAATACATTATTTACATGGCACATAGAGTGATTTTATCATTCAGTCCTTTGTTCGTTTCTGGGTTCATCTTCACCTCTGGATAAGCAAGAATAATAGGACACAGATGTTGAGAGGCAAAAGGTCAGCTTAGTGTCAAAACCGAGTCCATTAGGCTCATTCTTTAAGATCATCTGTCTGCGTAAATGTCATTTGCAAAGGATGTCCCAGTACTGACCTGGTGACGGACCAATCAGCATGGTTGTTCAGGAATTTGGTTTGACACGGAGAGGAAGATAATATAATTTATACTTCTGTTTTTGAGTCTTGTTCACTCACTCCACCGTCATCCGGCTACAGCACAAAACAAAACTTGAATTCATACAAGACTTGTCATCTTTTTTTCACATTAACTGTAGCTGTGTGAACAACATATAAAACATTACAGTCTACACTGCTACACTATTTTAATAACACTAAGGCCTGATTTACTAGAGGTTTGCTTGTGTAAAAACGTGTGCAATCTTGACTGCTCACATAAAAACATGTTGAAGTTTATCTACTAACAGGACGCATTGAGGGTTGCATCTCTCAAATGGGCAAAACAGCTCGTGCAACCCATTTCGTGTGTTTGCCTCGATGAATATGCAATATGGACGTTTCTGCCTGAACACACAAAATTATGGGGAGTAGATGCAAATATTTATTTAATGTGCAATGTGATTTACCAAACCTGAAACTGGCCGCGGTGGCTGATTTTGCGTCTGTATTTATCATGTCTTAAAGGCAGGTTTGAACTGGAACAGCTGTTGTTGTGGCGAGGAGGTGGGGCATAAGCCCAACCAAAGGCCACACAGAGAACCAATCTGTTCTGCTGGCGTCAACATTTTTGGAATGACGGAAGAAAAAATAATTGAGATGTATGCCCCCCCCACACCACCACTTTATGGGACTCTTGTGAAGGCTACTTTTCCAGTTGATCTGATGATTGTGATTAAACATATGCACCGACATTAGGCTACAGTGACAAAATTATGTGCACCTGATAGTCATTCAATCCAACAACACCCACGGCCCCCCCACCTCTAAAATGAATCCGGCGCCGCTGCCCAATAATGCCATTGTAGAACTTCTAGATGAACTAGGGGATGATTTGGGTCCAGTCACAGGAGGAGTCATCACTACCTTCTATGACTAAACTCCTCCAATGTTACATTTCCTTGCGTCTGGATCATTCCAGTCACTGTTACCATTAGTGCTGGCATATCCCAGAGCAGTTTTTACAGCATACTGTCTCCATGACGACAACCAGTAGTGCACACAAAATCCTCATTGGTCTCCAAGACTCTGCACCTGTTGTCATTTGCGCAGGTAATCTTAGTTAATCACTCGTGACACGCAAATCAATAGCACGCACATTTTTCAGCACGAGCAAGCCTATTTGCGCCCATTATTTGCGATCTTAGTAAATCAGACCGTAAGAATTCAGATTCACCAGTAGCTGGGTTAGCTGCTGGTGATATTAGCAATCACAGTGTCTTCTCATCTTTGTAGATAAAGGTCAAAGAAATGGTTCAAACTATATATCATTAAAATGTAACAAGCAACATTTTATTTGGAGTTGAATGTAAACATGACACAGTAACACAGTGTTTTCCAACCTTGGGGTCGGGACCCCACGTGGAGTTGCAGGGAATTCAAATGGGGTCGCCTGAAATTTCTAGTAATTGATAAAAAATAAAATAAAAAAACTTAGTAATAAAAATATATGGTGAGTTGAGAGAGACAATCCATAAAAGTCATGACAAACTGAGTCTGAAACTGCAGCACTGTGGTTCTGTTTATGTGTCAAATGTTCATTGTGGTCGGTTTCAGATGCTGCAGCTCTTTCATAATTCATAGTTTGAGTTCTTGTTTGTTCAGTATTAATTGTCCTCCTTGTAAATCACAGCTGGACTGACTGTACATATCCTGACCAAGGAAAATAAACTTCTCACTTTGTGCAGTAATCTACACCTGGCTTTTCTGCCTCCGTCCAGAATAATATACATTATATAGACTAAATGTCCTCTAAAATTAACATTTATTTGTAATGTAGTATAGCAAATTATTACAGGATTCAAAACAAATTAATTTTAGCAAAAAAATGTCTCAGTTTTGAAGGTCACCAGAAATTTGTGATGTGAAAATGGGGTCAGGAGCCAATAAAGGTTGGGAACCACTGCATTAACAGGACGGTGTCAGGGTTACAATTAGTGACATTTGGCAAGATGTTGCTCAAGTTATGGTGCAAAAATGGGGATTGTACTAGATGACAGTTTCTAGGATTTAAAGACAGTGTGAATGTTTATGTGTTACCTTTGTTTTAGCAATTACAATATATACAGTTCTTCAGGTCAAATGTATTCCAAAATCATTTTATGTCAGTTTCTGGGATTTAACCCTTTACAGGGCACTCATAGAAATACTCTGAAATTGTAAATTCAACCTGTGTGTTATTGGAGGACATAAGACTTTATTACTTTTGTGAAATTTTTCAACATTTTGTATTATTTTGTAGAAAATCAAAGTCAATGAAGTTACAATATTTGGTTCTTTACCCGTAAGTGGGCAAAAAATAAATAAATAAAATTAAATAAAAAATCCAAAAATTAACTATAAAAAATAGAAAAACACATGTAAGTTGAAAGGAACATGTATTTTAGAACATTAGAACATCACTTTTAGAGCATAACATAATGTGTGCTGGTCCAGACCCCTGTCCACATCACAGGTCCAGGTCCACAAAGCAGGTCCACTCACTGCTCATGCACCTTACAGACCCTGGACACCACACTGGACCTCAGAGGTGGACCTTACAGACCCTGGACACCACACTGGACCTCAGAGGTGGACCTTACAGACCCTGTAGACCACATTGGACCTCAGAGGTGGACCTTACAGACCCTGTAGACCACATTGGACCTCAGAGGTGGACCTTACAGACCCTGTAGACCACACTGGACCTCAGAGGTGGACTTTACAGACCCTGGACACCACATTGGACCTCAAAGGTCCTTACAGACCCTGCAGACCACATTTCACCTCACTGGAACTGTTGCTGCCACTGTCTTGTAATGTATTCAGAAATTACCATAAATAGTCACTTGCCCAATAAAGGATTAAAATAAGTGGATCTAAATGGATTACTATATTCTTCGGAGCTGCAAAAGATTTTTCTGACTTTTAAATTCAATACATTTATATATTTTCCAAGCAGTAAAATTTGTTATCAAACAAACTAACAGCAGTGAACATTAACTAGTAAGTTAACAGCAGACTTAACAGGAGAAATAGCAAAATAACATATTTTAAAAATGTAAGATGTTCAGACCTTCAAAGGAAAAAAAGTGTGGCTGCAGTCTCAGTTTATTATTATTTTCGTAGGACTGGTGCATATTAACCAGGCCTCTCTGCACCGTCTACAACTTGTGCAAAATGCTGCAGCCCGTCTCCTCACAAACACCCATAAATACGACCACATCACACCTGTTCTTTACTCCCTCCATTGGCTCCCAGTGCAGTTCAGGATTCAGTTCCAACTCCTGTTTTGCTTTCAGTTCTATCCTTATCTAGCCTTGCACCTGCGTATCTCTGTGAGACTCTGTCATTACACCAGCCCAGCAGAGCCCTGCGCTCTGTGGGCTGGTCCAAATCTATGGAACTCTCTTCCCCTGGACTTACGTAAAGTCGCAGTCCTGCCCGCTTTTAGAGCAAAACTTAAAACCTATTTGTTTAAAATGGCCTTTGACACCTAGTACTGTGGTACGTTGTTTGTTTTAATAGGAGAATGCACTGTACTGTTGTTACTGTAATTTATTAGTGATGCTTTTATCTTTATTCTTTTATTGTATAGCACTTTGGTCAGCTTTGGTTGTTGTAAAGAATTTTAGAAATAAAAATTGATTGACTGATTGATTGATTGATTGATTTTACATTGATAGTATCTCTGTTTTTACAATTAGTAGTATACGTAACTTTGTAATTCTGCACTAGTTCAAGGAGCCAAAGAACATTCAGAATTGATTGTACATGTTCTATGCACTGTTACAAAGTTGGATTGAATTAATATGGAAAATTTCACTAACTTTCATATCTTTAGCATCATATATTAGACACTCTTAACAAAAGAAAAACGTGTTTATTTAATGCTAATTTATTGTGAGCTTTGTTTCAATCATAGGAATAAGGAAGAATCTCAAATACATTTTATTTAGGAATATGAGTGAATGAAATAAATTGGCAGATGGTGAAGTCATGTGCACACCCCCTATATCATAATTATAAACAAAAATGAAACACAAAATAATTACATTGTGGAATGTAGCTCATTAACATTTTTTTTTTTTTTTTTTTACATTTAAGAGTGCTTGCTGGGCATTCTTAACCCATAAAGACCCAAAGAGCCACTGGTGTAAAATGCAGTTTGTCATCTTTTCATGGTCATCAGATATGACCCCTTTGGACGTTCAGAGGCTCCGTAGTGAACAGTAAAACCCATGATCATTGACAGTGGATGGACACACTTGGTTTATGGTCATTTAATTATATATTTTGCTGAAAAAGTCACTTTTTCTTCAGTTTTTTCTTTTTCTGATATAATAACCCTCAACTTTCCTTTATGAGCATTTAAATGATCAGTAAATGAAATACAGGAAAATACCTGATTTTCACTGAAAAAATACAGAGGATAATGTTATAATAAATGGTGATAAATCACTTGAAACCAGTTAAATATAGAGAAAAAAATATTTTGGATCTGCCACAAAAGTAGCATTGGGTCTTTATGGGTTAAATATGTGAATCCTTGACATGGATGACAGACACATTTCCAGGTATTTTACAGGTTGTGGTGATTTTCACTTCTTCGATGATGATGATGGTGTCAAGTCCACTTTGGTGGTACTGACATTAACGGATGTTGGAGTCTGGAGGTTAGAGAAAAGGGATTAGTAAAATACCCTCAAAACACAGTAATATTTTACACATATTAAACTTACTTTCTTTGTGATGTAATTCATCAGGGCTTCACGTGTCTGTCAGATGTGGGTTAAAGCATATTTAGTGGAAGCACGTTTTCACATACACAATTTTCACAGACCTAATTTCACAACATACCTTCAAAAATCCTATGTTCTTAACTCTTTCACTAGACAGTGACAGTGCGTTTTCATTAGGTTGTAATTCTTATTTTTGTGATTTTGACATTATACTGGTCTACAAGTAAAAGGCTTCTAGGATAAAAGTAATGAAACTTTACCAAATTTTGAGTCACTAATAAGAAAAATTAAGTCGGAGCGACATGGGTAAAATGACAGGAGGAAGAGAAAAGAGACATTTCTAGTGGACATTCAAGGAGAAGACAGACACACAGACATGGGACAAGACAAAGGACAGTGTTCATCTGTTAGAGTGAGTTCAGATTCAGACTGAGGACACAGAACAGATTCAGCTGTAGAATGTCAGCAGGGACACAGGGAAGACACTGTTGGATTTGGCTTTAGTAGGAAATAAATATGTACATAAATTCATACATAGATAAATAACTAGATGTCCATATAATTATTTCCAGATCAAACACAGCAGGTGGTCCAACAGGAGGACCTGGTGCAGCCAAGCAAAGGCCAGAAATCTACAGTATTTAGTGCATTTGTTTCTTTTTTTCTTGAAAATGAGGAATATTTAAGTGTTTATATCAAAAAACTAAACTACTATGTGTCAGACTTATAATTGATGTATATAAATGTGATAAGTTTAGAAGGAACCTGGTGCTTTAGAATATGTTGGGTCTAAAGTTTGGTGTAGATTCCTCTAATATTTTGTGGAATGATGGGATATCTTAGAGCTGTTTGTTATTATTATTGTTATTATTATTTTATTTTGTGATTTGGAATACAGTGTTACTGTTGGTAAATGAGAAAGAGTCAAAAATGTAAATAGGAAATCAATTTTATCTTGAAAATCAACATGTGATGTTACCTAAAATTAGTTTAATATCCCACATATATCGGCAGCGATATCAGTAGATATCGGAATCGGAAATTAAGCGTTGGACAATATCGGCATATCGGTTTTTGGGAAAAAAGCCAATATCGGACATCCCTAGTTAAAATGCAATTTTTTGGATCTCAAATTTTATTTTTTTTTTTTGCATTCAAACACTTTTCTTTTCTTTGAAAAGGTTTTTTTTTTTTTTTTTGATTGAAATGAATTTTTTTTTTTTTTGATTGAAAATATTTTTTTTGGTTAAGGCCACTTTCCTTTTGATTAGATAATAAAGAAACAATTCTACCCTCATAATGTAGCCTCTTAAAATTTATGTATCACTTAAGTGGATGTAATCTTTATAAAATAGATAAAAGCTGATGGTCTACTTGATCAAACAGAGAAAATATACATTAAAATTATACTGTGAAATTGCTCGATGGATTGCGAAAATGTTTGGATGGATCTAAACTGGGTGTAGCCCAAGGTAGTGACTGACAATGAACTGATTTTATTGCATATCTGTGACATTAATTCTTAAACGCTGAATCTTGGTGCTATAGGTGTTACAGGCTCTGGAGACCAGGCCTCTTCAAACACCACACTGTGGTGAAAACTTTTCCGTCTATATTTAATAAATGATCACAGACATGCAGAGTCAGTCATAACTTGTATGTACTTCTGGACCAGAACTCAGAACTCTGACATCACCCACTGGTTCCTAAACTGCTGTTTTGAAACCAGTAGTTTATGATTTGCACGTCATCGCTGACTCAGTAACAGTAAAGTTCATCAAGAATTATGTAACAAATTATCTAACGGTCTTTTTAATGGAAACTATTATCCACAATGGCAGTCAGTTTATACTACTGTCAGTTAGAAAAAAAATAAGTTTTTTTAGTAGAAAATTCTACTGTGCCTGTGTCCTTATGTGGACTTTGTGTTGAAGTATATGTTTTTCTCAAACTAAGTCCATTTCTTAGTTAACAGTGTCTTTTGTTCCTCCATCCACAACCTCACATCACATTTATTTAAGTGTAGAGGTTATTTTTGTCCCATATACCCCTCTGATTGTAATGGAGCTCTTCACTGCTTCTCTTCTGCTCCTCTACAGTGTTCAACACTGACTTACAAAAGGAATCCTGTATTGTCAGTAAAATGGTTGTTTTGTCACTCCAAAATAATATTGTTCCAATTGGTAAATGAACACCGTACATATCCTAAAAACCACATATGAAAGTTGTTATCATCCTACATGAAGAAGCACCTTACCGGTTTTTCCCCCAGGTTTATGGTCAGCAAAATAAACAAACCCTGCAAATAAATGAACAGAGGTTACTGATCCAGAAGTCCTAGTGTCAATGATGTAGGTACATACTTGAATATTATTTCAGATATACCTGGAAAGAGTTGAGCAGAGTAAAGGCATAATTGACCACAGAGGCCATGTCTCCATGTGTGAGGTCAAGATACGTTACACCAAATCCAAAAATCCATGTCACACCAAAGATCGGAGTCAGAAGAACAACCGTTCTCACCACTGTTTTGGCAGCATTCTTATCGATCTGATTACACTTATCTGCGTTGTTGGTCTGACCCAAAAGCTTCATGATTACCACCAGCATGGAAAACACGCTGACAAAAACGATTATTCCAACTGGTATGAGGAATGTGTGGAGGGAACCTTTCAGGGTCCCAGAATATATCAGCCAGCAAGTGTCACGGGAGAAGTAATGACCAGCCTTTCCACCCTTATTAGTAAGAAATGTGATGAAAACGATGAGCAAAGGACAAACGTAGCCCAGGATGATGGAAAACCTCAAGTAGTTCTTCTTGCTGACTTCATGAAAAGGAAAGACTGTTCGGTGAAGGAGTGTGCTGCTCAGACACAACATCCAAAAGAACATGGAAAGGTAAAAGAAATGCTTCAACACCACAAAAGTCTGACACCAGATGGAGGAAATAGTCTTGGGCTCAGACGACGCTAAAAAACAAACATCTGCAATGAGCAAACAGAGACAAATGTTGATCTGGGCAGTGTGGCGTAAATATAATCCACTGGTCTTAACCACATGACTCCAGACAATCAATTCTATAAGAAGGCTGATAATCAGTGACACGACGGATACAGACAGACCCACGTAAGTGATCTCAGTCAACCCAGGGAGCTTTACTGGAACCTTTGACATAAGAATAGCAAATGAAGACAAATGAGTGCAGACACACTGGCCTTCGTTGAACGGACCTTCCCATTTACAGCCTGTGGGTGACCACTGTGCGTTAGACGTGTCCCACCACACACACTGTAACTCGACGTTGGGAGGCCTCGGATTCAGCAATTTAAAGTTAATTTTAATCTCAACATCACTGTGTTGTTTGCTTTGAGTAGTCGTTGACACAACAATGCTGTTGGGCTCAGAGCCGTTATTGTAGGGGAGATACCGTTGCAGGTTTTTAAAGCCTGCTGTTTTGACTTGGCTCAAATTTGAGCCAGTCAGAAAGACGCTGACATTGAACACCTTGTTCTCGTACACTGAATGTTGTGTGCTATTACAGACGGCCAGCTCTAAATTGGCTTTTTTGTTATCTTTTGTGACATTCATGATTTCAATGAAGTGTTCAACAGAATCCAGGTATTTCCCAGCCGGTGTTTTTCCTGTGTTTCTTGTTGTATTCCATGAATTTTCAAGAGAGCTTTCCAGCAAATTGCTGGATGCCTGTAGAAGATCCTGAAATAAAGAAAGTAGAGTGTATTAATGATTTGAGTAGATGTAAGATCGCCCTCTTTCTTTCTTATACACACACATCTCCTATTAGTTTTTAATCTGCTGTTTTGAATCCATCCATCCATCCATCCATCCATCCATTTATTTTCCTCTGCTTGTCTGGGTCTGGGTCGCAGGGGCATCAGCCCGAGCAGAGAAGCCTAGACTTCCCTCACCCTGGCCACCCCCTCTAGTTCCTCCAGGCGGATTCCGAGGTGTTCCCAGCTGAGAGATGTCATCTCTCCAGCATATCCTGGGTCTGCCCCAGGGTCTCCTTCCAGTTGAACATGCCCCGAACATTTCACCAGGAAGGTGGCATCTTGACCAAATGCCTGAACCACCTCAGCTTGCTTCTCTCAATGTGGAGAAGCAGCAGCTGTGATCTGAGCCACTCCTGGATGGCTGAACTACTCACCCTATCTTTAAAGGAGAAGCCAGCCACCCTGCCAAGAAAACTCTTTTCCACCGCTTGTATCTGTGATCTTGTCCTTTCGGTCATTACCCACAGCTCATGACCACAGGTAAAGGAAGGAATGTAGATCGACCGGTAAATTGAGAGCTTTGGCTTTTGGCTCAGCTCGTTCTATACCATAACAGACCAGAACAGCATTGGCAATACTGCCAACACTGCCCCGATCTTCCTGTCAATCTCTTGTTCTATCCTTCCCTCACTCATGTACAAGACCCCGAGATACTTAAACTCCTCCACTTGGGGCAGCATCTCCTCTTCAAACCAGAGAGGGCACTCCATCCTTTTCCGACGGAGGACCATGGCCTCAGACTTGGAGGTGCTGATCTTCATCCCGGCTGCTTCACACTCAGCTGTGACCCACCCTAGTGCAAGCTGGAGGTTACAGCGTGATGAAGCCAACAAGACCACATCATTTGTAAGAAGCAGAGATGTGACCCTGAGGCCCCCAAACTGGACCACCGTCAATTAATTATCTTTGGCCCGCATGATAATATTTAAATACTACTGCCGGTATATTGCATGCACCACCACAATACTACAAGTCCCACAATGCACTGCCAGTGTGTTGGCGGATCCATCACAGCCCGCGAGCGAGATTCCGCGCCTCACTCTTTCATCAGCAGACTTACTGTCAACCTTCAATTACCTCTCTCCCCTAAAAATGGCTAAACGAAAGGTGGACTGTGAAAACGGGGTTTTCAAGGCAGGTGGGAGGCAGAGTATATGTTCATGGATGTAAAAAGCAAAGCTGTATGTCTTCTGCGCAGACAGTGTGGCTGTAATGAAAGAATACAACATAAGAAGATGCTATGAAACATAGCACCACGACCAGAGCCGGCCCGCCCTATAAGCAAACTAAGCAACTGCTTAGGGCCCCACAGTCACCAGGGGACCCAAAACTTATGTATCATGTCATTTGATTTGTTGATGATCTGGCAACGCCAAACAGTGAAAACGGTGATTGTAATGAAAACCTGGAAACCCCGGATGAAGCGATTAGTCAGTTTGTTGGAGCGGTTTCATCACGTCCACATGACTATGACTGTTTATATGCAATAAACACTACGCTACACCAAATGCATTTTTGTCAGCCCAGTAAATACAATATGTTAGAACAGGGGTGTTAGCAGTCCATGATTGTTGGAGCAAGGGGTAGCGGTCCGTGATTGTTGGAACTGGTGGGTGGGTGGGGTTTAGCGTGCAAAATGTAACTGAAATTGAAGATGCTTTACTATTTCTCTAACTCTGCAGGTCCACTCCACTGCTGTATGGGTCCCTGGTAATGATGGGCCCCATGAAAATGTCATGTTTACCCCCCCCCCCCCCCCCCCCCCCCGTGATGCCCAGAGTAAGACAGGTAGTGGGATTTTAACCCTTTTAAGATGAGTCGTCTTAGATGTGCCTACCTCCTTGCAGTGCACCAACCCCTTATAGCCTTTCTGTCTGGCTGCTCAAACGCTCTATGTTTGGCAGCATTTACCTGTGTAAACAACTGTTCTCTCTGATGAAGATAAATAAAACGTCATACAGGTGTTGTCTTGCTGATGAACACCTTCACTCAATCCTGAGGATTTCTTCAGCCCAGAGCCTGACCCCAAACACAGATGAACTTGTATCCAAGATGAGACACCAAGTATCTGGCTCAGACTAGTGAGCATCACAGAGCAGCAAACTGAGCTTTAACACATTTTCAGTTTTTAATGCAGTTTCATTTTTGCATTTTTTTCTCTTGCTGTTACAGAACATTTCAATCAATCAATCAATCAATCAATCAATATTTATTTGTAGAGCCCTATATAACACTTCAAGTGACCAAACTGCTTTCCAATAAAATCAAAGCATATTAAAATCAATACTAATCAATAATAAAAACTTCATAAAAACAACAATATAAAATACAATAAAAACAAATATTAGTAATGTGTCATGGCATTACTCAATGTTAAAAGCCAGTTTAAAATAAATAGGTTTTATGCTTGGATTTAAAAAGGCCAAAGTCCATGATTGTTCTTATGTCCGGGGCCAGCTGGATACATTGAGAAAATGGGAAATTTGATTTTTCTTTGAAAGAAAAAATTTTTTGGCTGTTGTTTACTTGTAGAAAAATGTTTTCACTTGAACTTATTCTGTAAAAACTGCAGAAAGAGCTGTAAGAAATGAATGTAACTTTGAAACTACGACTACATGACAGCAGTAATTGGTGAGGATCTTTCAGACATCACCTACATACTTTTAAACTTATCAACAGGTTTTGAAATAATACATCAGGGTTTTGAATCTTTTTCATATCACTTTGAGACTAGTGAGCATCACAGAGGAGCAAACTGAGCTTTAAAGCAGTTTCAGTTTTAAATGCAGTTTCATTTTTGTATTTTTTCTCTAGCTACTGCAGGACATTTGATTTTTCTTTGAAAGAAATGATTTTTTGGCTGTTGTTTGTCGTAGAAAAATGTTTTCACCTGAAATTACTCTGGCAAAACTGCAGATAGAACCATAAGAAATGAATGTAATGGGTTTTATTTTTTAAATTTCATTTATTTAATGATTAATGTAGTTTTATGGCCAATAACTTACAAGAGTTGTTAGTTTCAGGTTCAATATGTGCAATAAGGACATTCCAATAAGTTTTCAATAAACGCTGAATGAGTCCGGCCCTCAACCTGTACCAAATGTTTAAATTTTGGCCCACCATGTATTTGAGTGTGACACCCCTGGTCTGACACACCAACCCGATTTTTGGCGGTCTAACGCCGTCGGGCAGTCTGGCAAGGTCAGTGCATTGAGTCTGTTTAATGCTGTCACCAGTCTTTTCGGCTGATTCAACATGTGTAATCATCCACTACCCGTCATTCAGTCTGACTAATGTGATTGGTGGAGGGATAGCCCTTGACTAGTGAATCAGTGAAGAAGTCTCCATGTGAATCTCTGCCAAGGTACTGCACACTGTTAGTGTCTTCTATAATAGTCCATTCACTGCTCATACCATATCTGAATGAGTGCCAGTCAGTGTGTTACCTATCAGAGGCGATTTCTCAAAGACTGCAAGGGAAGCTCAGCTTCCCCTAAAATTATGAAAATTAAATGGTCAAATATGTTTGGTTGTGTTGACATTTCATTGACTACAAATGTGTTAGAACACGTTCATCGCAAAGATGCGTTTGTTCAGAATCAGAGTTATAACAAATCAGTGGACTCGATATTGTTCACTTCGCATACATTCCCATGGCGCTGTTTTCTCATTCGATCTCTGCTCAGTGCATTTGCCCGTAGACATTCTGCGTCCATGCACTTCAACGGGACAGAGTGGAACAGTTTTTTTTCATCGCCTCAAAACTGGACGGTAATTGGATAAATGCTATGATGTTGTCCCGCCCCCGGACGCTCAGCGTCTCTGGGGGTGAATGGAGCTGTGGGCGGAGCTCGGCTACTTCACTTGACAGAGTTCAATTTAATTCAATTTAATCTTCACACTTTTATGACTGTAGAGAGAGCCAACTGATAGTCGGGCTACCTTTTCTGGCGGTGCAGTCGGGTTGGCGTGTCTTCGCCTTAAGACATACGGCTGCAGGTCTGAAGAAACGACTACAAAGACGATCATTGACCTATGACCTAGGGTAAGTAAGTAAGTAAGTAAGTAAGTAAATTTTATTTATAGAGCACTTTTCACAGACAGAGTCACAAAGTGCTTTATCAATTCAAATCAGAATCAAATTAAGTTTACAGAGATCCAACAGAATCCTCCAGGAGCAAACACTTGTGATTGGTGACAGTGGCGAGGAAAAACTTCCCTTTAACGGGCAGAAACTCAAGCAGACCCAGACTCCTGAAGGATGGCTGTCTGCCTTGACCAGTTGGGGTTAAAGAGAGAGAGTAAAGGAGGAGAAAAGAGAGAGCGACAGAGATATAGTGAGACGGGGGGGGGGGGACGACACATGGAGTACTTTATGATGAATACACAGAGTGTAATCAGTCTGTGGTGGCCCTGGGTCAGGTGGGAAACTAAAAAGACTTTTTGAACAGGAGGGTTTTGAGGTGTTTCTTAAAGCTCTCTACAGAGTCCATGGACCATAGGTGTAGAGGCAGGTCATTCCATAGACGTGGTGCCACAGCTTTAAAAGACCTGTCATCGCGTGTGCTAAAACAGGTGCGTGGAACCATCAGCAGGTGCTGTCCTGAAGACCTCAAGCTACGAGTCGAGCTGTAGGGCTGGATCAGGGAAGCAATGTATGCAGGGGCCTGGCCATGTAGAGCCCAGAAAGTTAGCTCAAGAATTTTGAAATGAGGATGATATAGAACAGGGAGCCAGTGGAGGGATTTAAGGATGGGAGTGATGTGGGTTCTCCTGTTTGTGCGGGTCAGGAGCCTTGCAGCAGAGTTCTGGACAAACTCTAGATGGGCCAGCTCCTTCTTGTTTAAGCATGTAAACAGGCTGTTACAGTAGTCTAAGCGAGAAGACACAAAAGCGTGAACGATCATCTCTAGCTCATTGATGGACACCATAGACCTGAGTTAGGAGATGTTGCGGAGTTGGAGGAAACAGTTTTTGACTAGGTGTTTGGAGTAGAATTCTAAAGACATGTCCTGGTCAAAGATGACACCCAGATTCCTCAGTTTGGTCTTTACCGAAGAGCTCAGGTCTCCAAGGTGTTGTTTAATCCTTGGGATTGCACTGTCCGGGGCAATGATGAGGGTCTCTGTTTTGCTGGAGTTCAGCTGGAGGCTGTTATCATTTAGCCACTGCTTCAGCTCTGACAAGCAGTTGATTAAAGAACTCAGTTTGTGGGGCTCAGAGGAGTTAAAGGAGCAGTACATCTGGATGTCGTCCGCGAATAGATTGTAGGAGACATCACTATACTGTCAGATAGTGTGGCCAAGCGGGAGGACAATACAGTAAGAACAGGACTGGTCCCAGGACAGAGCCTTGGGGCACACCACACAGTAGATCCGCTGAGTCAGACTGGAAGTTGTTTATTGACTCAGTGAAGCTTCTGCCGGTCAGGTAAGAGGAGAACCAGTCTAGCACATGACCTGACATCCCTACCAGGTCCCTCAGTCTCTCAATCATTATGGTATGGTCCACTGTGTCAAAGGCCGAGGAGAAATCTAGCAGGACCAAGACTGTGGATTTCCCAGAGTCAGCCGCCATCAGGATGTCACTAGACACTTTTAATAGTGCGGTTCGTGTTGAGTGGCGTTGTCTAAACCCAGACTGAAAAGTGTCATAGATCTGGTGTGTCTCCAGAAAAGCTGTAAGTTGTTTAGACACTGCCTTCTCAAGGATTTTGGCCAATAGGGGGAGCTTTGAAATGGGCCTGTAGCTTTTGAGTTCTGTGGGGTCCAGTGTGGTTTTCTTTAGTTTAGGTTCTATGATGGCCTGTTTGAAGGAGCTGGGAAACAAACCAGTTGAGAGCGACAGGTTAAAAAACTTTATGACCCATGGTCCAATAGTGTCAAAGACACCGACAAGGAGCTTATGGGGGAGGATGTCTGCAGAGTTGGAGGAGGGTCTCGTTTTGGATAAAAGTGCTGAGATGTCCTCCAGTGTCACAGGGTCGAAAGAGGACCAGGTTTGAAGAGGGGGATCAGCTCGGGTCAGACGGCCAGAGGGTGGTGGGATATTGTGTTTAATATCCCTGATCTTGTCTGTGAAGAAGTTTAGGAAGTCATTGCTGTCAGCTTTACAGAGCACAGGGGCAGCAGGGACAGCAGGGGACACAATGGACTCGACTGTGTCAAAGATTACTTTGGGGTTTTTCTTGTTTGTGGCTATAAGTTTGTGGAAGCAGCTGGATCTTGCCTCCTTAATCATTTTATTTAAGGAGGTTATGAGATCTTTAAGATGTAACCTGTGTACTTCCAACTGGGATGATTTCCAAAGACGCTCAGTTTTGCGACAAGTTCTCCTGAAGTTTAAAATGTTTTCATTTATCCAGGGACAAGACCACTTACGAGTGACATTGGTTTTCAGGGGAGCCACCTGGTCAAGAATAGAGCTGCAGTGTGTGGCAAAGCACTGGATAAACTCATCAACATCGGGACACTCATTAAGAAGACTAGGGTTAAACAGGGCACGGAAACCCTTGGCTGTGGACTCTGTAATAATCCTCCTCTTGGCCCTTCTAGGTGCAGGCTTGGGCTCAAGAGGCACACATAAGTCAAAAAACACACCACAGTGATCACTTAGGTGGACATCCTCAACACACACATTTGTGACGTGTAAGCCCAATGAGAAAACCAGGTCCAGGGTATGTCCTTTCTTGTGGGTGGGGCCAGATACATGTTGCTTGAGGTTAAAAGTGTCAGTCATGGCTATAAATTCCATTGCAGGGCTGGATGAGTCGTTGTCGATGTGCAGATTGAAATCCCCAAGAATTAAAACCTTCTCCAGTTTTATTATTGATGTTAGGAAATCACTAAAATCGTTTAAGAAGGCACCAGCGGGGCCAGGGGGACGGGAGATTAAAAAACAGTAAAACACACTGGAGGAGCCAATCTTGATCATTTGTGATTCAAATGAGGGAAAGTCATTGGTGCTCATCCCTCTGCATGTGTATTTGTCTTGGTGTACTGTAGCACGGCCACCACCCCGGTGACAGGGGCGGGGCTGACCAACAGCAGAGCAGCCAGGAGGGCAGAGCTCATTTAAATGAATGAACTCCCCATCCCTCTGCCACGTCTCCGTCAGGGTGTCCTGGTGCCACGTGCACTTATGGACACCCTTATCTTCAAATAAGGTGTTTGTTATGGACAAACTGTATATATATATTTACATATATCAGTACGAGGGTTGAGCTATTGCTAAACTCTAACTTAATGACAGATTTAAACACTAAACTTCATCAAACTGTTGATTAACAAGTTAATTTGACTATTTTGTTGGTGTAATTGTTTTACATGCAGTTAATAAAAAGCAGCTACGAATGTCTGTCACACCTGTCAATCAAAACATACACCAAAGCCTTGTATTTGCCCTAAAATCTTAATAACAGAACAGTGATGCCAAGATGGACCATCTGCTGTGTCAAGCTTTGATTGACAGGTCTCAATAGCCTGCTGAGTTGAACTTTAGGAGTTATGGTTTATTTAATAAATACATTGTTTCCTGACAGAGCTCCACTGAATTTGTGGATAACAGGTCATACTATCAAGACTGTAGCATTAGTAGACTGTAACATTACATTCTCAAAACCAAGTTGGTAAAGTACGGTCTTGCGAACTTGTCGAGTGCAGTCTTCGTAAGAATGGTCCCAGAGAACAGACTTCTTAAGAACACCAGTCTCTCTGTAATTGGAACTTTTGGTACTTGTGAACTTTCCTTCCTGTCTCTGCTGCATTTCAGTCATCGGATCCTCAACGTATTTCCCTCAAATCACTACAATATGTCACTCGATTTGATTTCAGTACATTTATACTACTATTCAAATGTTTATATTTTTAGACATTTTTTTATTTTTCAAAACTGGAACAAATTTTGTTGAATCCCATATGATAATAAAGATGTATTTCTCTCTCTTCTGCCTCTAGCGCGTGTTACAACATTGTATCACATCATATCATTACAGTTATCTAGTCAGTCTAGTCTAGTGTTTCTGAATTAAGCTTTCACAGAGACCGCTGTTGCATTTGAGAGTAGCACGAAGTGCATTTGCAGGACAGGAACAGACTGAAATGGACAATCAGGACTGCAGAGAAAATCACTGGTGCTAAACTGCCCACCATTCAGGACTTATAGACATCCAGAGCCAGGAAACAGGCAGGAAACATGGCTGCAGACCCATCACACCCCGGTCACAACCTGTTTGAACTTCTTCCCTCCAGCAGGCGATACAGAGCACTGTACGCCAAAACAGCCAGACACAAGAACAGTTTTCCCCCCAAGGCCATCACTCTGATGAACACTTCACACTTCATGACCAGTGTCAGTACCCCCTGTCTCCAATTCACCAACTCACAAACTTAGATCTTGCACTGTGAGTAAAACTGACTAATTTGCACTATGTAAAAAACTATGACTATTTTCACTACAATAATATATGCATAAACTCATATTTTTACAGACTGTACCCCTGTACATATCCACTCACTGTATAAAAACTCCAGTTTGCACTCTGTACATATTACAATAAAAATCCACTGTAAATCTCCACTCATTGTTGTCCTTGTATCTAGTCGAATGTTTGTCTATATTATGTCTAGGCCCACATGTGATTGGGTTCATGTTGGAACTGTATGTTGTGAGCAATGTCAAAACCAAATTCCTTGTATGTGTTCACATACTTGGCCAATAAAGCTGATTCTGATTCTGATTCTGTTTCTGAACTTGGGCTTGTCAGCCAAGTCTACACGAGTCACCAACCAGTACGTCCTTGGTTTAAGCTAGCAGACAAGAACAATATCCAGGCATTCCACGCGTTCTTGGTTTGTGCGAACTTTCAATTGTAACAGTACTTGGGCCCTGACTGATGATGTTTCTCGAGATCGCGAGAATGGAAGAACAGACAAGAACATGTTTGAGAAACGGCCTTTGTTTCCAAATGTTTGACTGTTAAATATTTCTAACATTTAGCGTTATTTCACCTTTGACCCCTGGGTTCCTGTTCTGCCTCCCCTTTTATCCAAATATGGTCATTTCTGACCCCAAACAACAAACTACTGGCTTCAAAACAGCGGTTCAGAATCTAACCACTAAACGTCACAGTTCCTCATTCACCGATTAAATACAGTCAATGATTCTGTCGTCATCAGCAGTGTTTGTTCCCTTTGGAGCAAATTAAAAACAACACTTTTTTTCTTTTCTTTTCTTGAATACAAATTAACTCAGCAAGATTCTAAAAGGGCAAATACTTTCCAAATAAAATATTAAATGCACAATTATCTTGTTATATCTACAGGGTGGGGAAGCAAAATTTACATTATTTTGAGGCAGGGATTGAAAGACAGTGTATGACCAATTAGTTTATTGAAAGTCATGAGAATTTATTTGCCACAAGAAAATTGACATAATAGAAAATGTTTTTATTCTATGTGTCCTCCTTCTTTCTCAATAACTGCCTTCACACGCTTCCTGAAACTTGCGCAAGTGTTCCTCAAATATTGGGGTGACAACTTCTCCCATTCTTCTATAATAGTATCTTCCAGACTTTCTGGTAATAGTTTTGCTCATAGTCATTCTCTTCTTTCCATTATAAACAGTCTTTATGGACACTCCAACTATTTTTGAAATCTCCTTTGGTGTGACGAGTGCATTCAGCAAATCACACACTCTTTGATGTTTGCTTTCCTGATTACTCATATGGGCAAAAGTTTCTGAAAAGGTATGGATAATAGTGTTAGGTATGATTATGACATCAATATATGTTTGGTTTCAAAACAATTGACGTAGTGCCTGCTGAGAAAAAACAACTAAATGTTCATTGTAAATTTTGCTTCCCCACCCTGTATAACAATATTGTGCAGTTTATTTTTAGAGCGACAAATACATTTTTGGTACCAAAGATGAATATTTTAACAGTTTCAGTGTTTGCAATGAGCCCCTTTTACACTTAACATATTCTCAGAACAATAAGGTACAAATTGCACAAATCTTTTGGTCCGAGTGAAATACTTGTCCAAACCTACTCTGTTTCTCTGATTAAGTGAGAGATCACCATGACAGTCCATTTGTTCGATCTCGCTTCTCATATTATTTCAGTCTCTTCACTGGTGAACGCATGCACACTCGCATAACTATTCTGTAAATCGGTTTCTATTGCATTTTTCTGACTCTCCAAGCATAAAAAAACATGTCTATGCAAGTTGAAATTATGAATAGAAAACAGACGGAAAAGCACCTGTTGATTTGTGAACAGTCAAACTTGGAGATGTGTTTACAAATGTAATTCATATCCATTTAAAAATAATAATAAAATAGGCTGGATTTGTAATACTTACATTGGCTGTTCTTTCATTATTTATTTCTGTTAAATTTTCTCTTAAAGTGTGAAGTATTTCTACAGATGTATCAATGTTGGCAGCACTGTTGATGCTGCTGGTGTTATTGGTGGCAGCCTGAAAACTGGAAAGTACTTCTGCAACATTTTCGTCCAGTGCACCAAGTCCACTTCCAACAACCTGTACAAAAAGATGATAAATGGTTGAGTCAAAAAGTTACCATTGTTTGATACAAAGAATAACTCACATTCATAATAAAAGTGGAAAAACATGGCAATCAGTTCTGTAGACATAGATTTTTTTCATAATTTTTTACCCACAATTTATTATTTTTGAAAATCCTGTAATTGTGACTGAGTGAAAGTGTTTGAGTATTAAACGTTGTGCTTACGACTGCACTTTGCAGAACTCCATGAAGTTTCTGGTTGACACACATCGACTCCTCCTCCTCCCATTTTCCCTTTTGTGTGCATTTCCTTTGTCTCTGTCCAATCCCTGTTGGACATGTTAACACAGCGCAGTGACCAGCTTTGGTGTCCGGCCAGCCGCCCTGAGCCTCACAGAAAAGTTCACCGACTGAAAGAAGGAACATTTACATTCATCAGTTGGTTCTTAAAAAATAATTATTCACTGAGTCATTGACCACACTTGGGAAATTAAAAAAAAAAGCTTATATGAAATCTTAATGATAGAGAAAAAAATCAAACATTTTCCAGATTAAGAATGAAACAGAATGTGACAGGAATGAAAACTGGAAGACAAAGAAATTGACTAAGTATTTTTAGAGAGAAGCTCAAAGTCAGACCCAACGTAACGGAAGTAATGAATTTACGTCATTACAGCTCAGTATGAAGTGAATCAGTGCACTGACTGCACTAAATAGACCAGGTAATTTAACAGGATTTAAGACTCTTAAAATTATAATCTGCTGCAGGTGAAACACTGACCATGGAAAAATTAACTAATTAACTATTTTTAATTCTTCTCATGAGATGATTGTGACACTGTTTATTATTGATAAAGTGTAACTGGGAAAGGTGATTACTGATATGTATGAACAGGAATAAACAGACTGTGTGTATGTGTCCCAGTATTTATTTGAACTTATCCTCCTCTGAACCTGAACCGGTGGCTCAGTTAAAGCTCCACAGAACACACACTCTGCAGGTATAGACCATGTGATGACGTTCATGGAACCATGACATCGGATCTAACAACCAGATAGATGGTTTTCAACACATTCTGGATCCTACCCCTAGCCCTAGCCCTAACCCCAACTCTCAAAATCCCTACCCTACTATAGCCCTACTCCTAACCCCCTAACCCTGACCCCTAACCTTAACCATAACTCTGCCCCTACCCTACCATTATCCTACCCCTAACTCCCAAACCCACTAACCCGACCCTAATCCTAACCCCCTAACCCTGAGCCCTAACCTTTACCCTAACCTTACTCCTACCCTATCATTACCCTACCCCTAACCACCTAACCCCACCCTAATACTAACCCTAACTCTAACCTTGACCTCTAACCCTGACCCCTAACCTTAACCCTACCCCTAACCCCCTAACCCTGACCCCTAACCTTAACCCTACCCCTAACCTTCACCCTAACCCTACTCCTACCCTACTGTTACCCTACCCCTAACCCACTAACCCAAACCTTCTACCCCAGACATAATTAGTAGAAGATCTTACTGACACACTGGCTTCATTCCATTGCAGTACAGGCAAAAAGTGCATATAATGCACTGGGTAATGTTTTCATGGAAACAATGAAATTGTACATACCAGATATAATGACAATCTTAATGATTCCAGTGCTTGTCTGATTGCATCTGTTCTGAAAAGTACAGATAACGCTGGGTATTTCTTTACTGCCACAGCTAACATGTGTTTCAGCTGAGTATGTTATGGTTGAACCTGTAAAGATCATACATGACGTGTGTTTTCCTTTTGTCTTCACAAGGATTCATTTACTGAGACAAAGAACATGAACATGAGAAACATACACTCACCAGAAGAAAAATTGCCCAGTTCTTTTATGTTAGTTGAGATGTTTTCAGTTTTCCAGTCCACAGTATAGTTTTCATAGGTCTTTTTTAAGGTACACTTGGCTGTCACAGATACTAATTCAGAGTTTTCCTTGCATCGAGGAAATGCTGGAGTTGTGGTCGTGTCAATGTTTTGATTGAGGCATACATCGATTTTGGTGCTGGCTTTATGAGATATGGTGACAGAGGTTTGCTGTGTTATGTAAGTACATGAGTACTCTCCTATGAATATACAAAAAAAATGAGAGAGAGAGAGAGAAAGAGAGAGAGAGAGAGAGAGAGAGAGAGAGAGAGAGAGAGAGGGAGAGAGTGAACACAATAAAAAATGGCTACAACAACTTTAACTCCCTTTTAGCTTTTCTTTTTTTTTTTGGTCTCCATCAGATTTTTTGCAATAATTGTCAGGTAGTTTAATGATGCTATTCAGTGATTTTATTTTGTCTATATGAGAGGTAATCCCACAAAATTCGTGGTAGAGAAATGTTCTTCTATTCTTTAATGGAGGAGGGAAAATTTAACACATCAGTGGAAAACCATGTTCCACCCATAATGACCTGTGTCACATATACCAATAATGGCCTGTGTTTTATATACCCATTATGACACATGTTATATATAGCCACAATGACCCATGTAATTTATATCCCATAATGACCTGTATTATATATCTACCCATAATGACACGTTATATCTACCCATAATGATCCATGTTATTTATACCCATAATGACCCATGTCATATATACCCATAATGACCCATGTTATTTATACCCATAATGACCCATGTTATTTATACCCATAATGACACGTTATATCTACCCATAATGACCCATGTTATTTATACCCATAATGACCCATGTCATATATACCCATAATGACCCATGTTATTTATACCCATAATGACCCATGTCATATATACCCATAATGACCCATGTTATTTATACCCATAATGACCTGTGTTTTATATACCCATAATGACCCATGTAATATATACCCGTAATAACCCTTGTTCTTTATACCCATAATGACCTGTATTATATATCTACCCATAATGACACATGTTATATATACCCATAATGACCCATGTTATTTATACCCATAATGACACATGTTATATCTACCCATAATGACCCATGTTATTTATACCCATAATGACACATGTTATATCTACCCATAATGACCCATGTTATTTATACCCATAATGACACATGTTATATCTACCCATAATGACCCATGTAATTTATACCCATGACACATGTTATATCTACCCATAATGACCCATGTTATTTATACCCATAATGATCCATTTTATTTATACCCATAATGACCCATGTTATACATACCCATAATGACCCATGTTATTTATACCCATAATGACCCATGTTATACATACCCATAATGACCCATGTTTGAGCCATATATGACCAATAATAAACATTTCAGGTTCCAGAAGTCCAAAGACACATTGCATATGTTTACATCTACACTAATATTCCACTATTATTCTGAATTTGACAGGTGTCATCTATTCTGAATGAGGCCGTTTTCCAAATGGTACATTTTACCAATATTATTTTGTTTTCATGCAAATTCTGTCCACACAAAATCACCGTACTCTGAAAACAAATCTAATTTGCATGTTTCTCTGTTGTGACATGGCCCCTGTTTCTGCTCAGCTGAAGTAAAGACAAATATCCTCTGTTGGACAGATGGGTCAAAGAAAAGTCCTCATTTCTAGTGGGACAGGGAAACCCACTCAGTGTCAAACATCATGATAGAAGATATCAACAGGTTTATGGGCATAAACAAACATCCACCTTTTCCAGAGGGTGTTTCATAGAATAAAAGATGGAGATCGCGTTAACTCAGTGAAAACAGAAATATTAATCTTAATGGGGTCGACATGACTTCAGAGACACAGAAATATTAATGAAATATGAATTTTCATCGACCAAGTAAACAGCTTTTTTGTAATACTGTCTTTTTTGGAATGAGGGGAAAACTGGAATATTAGTGTGCATGTAAACCCTGACCTGAAAATGAAAAAAGTTCCCTTCTGTCAGCAAGTAGAAAATGATCATTATGTAAATGAAATATCAAGATAAAGAAATAAATCATAATTTCATAGTCATTGTGAAGTAGGTAGCATGAAACAATACATGAAATATTGTGGTTAAAGTGTTACCTTTCCATCGTTCAGACATGTTGTCAAGAGTGACAGTGGTGTTTCTTGTAGTGGAGATTATGGTGGCCTCGGAGCCATTAGTAATGTCCTGAACCTTTTCGTTTTTGATGTTCCACTGCGGGTCAGTGTTTAAGTTAAAGGGAACTGTGCATTGGACAACGACTCTCGAACTGTAGTGTACAGGGTTTGGTGGATTACTTATACTGACCACACCTGTGAAATAAAAAAAAAACAAACAAACAAATGAATGCATTTAAATAAAAATCAGAAACTATCATATTGAAAATTATTGAATAATATAAAATGAGCTAATTGTTTTTAATTAAAGATGTTAACATGTATGACCCCAAATGAGGAAAAGTTGAAAAAGCTGAACATGCAAATGCAAATAAAAAAGGAGAGCAGTGATATTAAAGTGTTATTCAAGTGTTTGTCATTTCATTTCTAAATATGCATCCATTTCTCATATTCTGATAGAAACACATTGTAGAAGAAGTTGGAACAAATTAGATATAATTATGAGTTTAAATAATGAAAGTGATTTGATCCAAAAGCAGAATCCTGGAAAGGTCTGGTCCATTAGACCAATGATGGGCTGAGGACCACCAGTTGGACAACAAATGTAGTATATACAAAAAAAAAAAAAAAAAGTATTGGAATATTTAAAAATAGTTCATAAAAATAATTAAATATTTAAAAGAAACATAGAATTTGGATGTTTCTACCTCTACTGTGTAGAACAGATTCAAGGACTCTGGGTGTATTTCAATGTGTAAAAAGTTCAACACTAAGATGAACAACATGATCTGTGACGCCTCAGATGACAGCATATCCAGAACCGTCATTGATCTGGACCTGATAGAACCACATGGGTCTGGATTAATGTGGAGAACCTCTGTCAGGCTCTAAAATACAGAGTTACAGCCACAAATGTCAGTTCAGACGTTACTGAGGCAAAGGAGGCCTTAAATTATCTAGGGAATGTTGTCTGGTGGTCCCCAAACCTTGTACAAGACAATCCAGGCTCTTCTCATGGGTCGTTCCACATTGGTGGAACATTCTACCAAGCACTACCAGAACAGAGGCGTCCCTGCCTATCTTCAAGAAGCTCCTGATGACCCCACTCTTCCGAGAGCACCTCCATTTTGAATATATTATTATGGTTATTCTGTTGTTCTACTTGGTATTTTTATTTCACTGTTTTAATTGTACAGCTGTTTTTATGTCTTTAATCTGTTCTTGTATTTTATTTTATTTTATTTTATTTTTATTTATGTATTTATTTATTTAATTTTTGTTTTCCCCTGTAAGTCCCTTTGGAAAAAAAGTGTCTGCCAAATGCATAAATGTAAATGTGAATGTAAATTATAAAGTGAGTCCTGAAGCGTCGAGGACTCATCTGGACTCAGAGGAGTCTGGGATGGACCAGCACTCCCAGGAAGAATAAAACACTCATCAGCTGGTGTCTTCAGGACCTGAACACTACAGATGGTGAGGAAGTGATGTGGTATATTTAAAAATGAAATGAAGTTGATTGTAATTTAGTTGAATTCTTACAGAAGATGATCAAAATAAACCAGATTAAAAACAGAGGTTAAATAAAATATGTGTAATATGTCTAAAATATGTCAGATGTGCAGTGCTGTCATTACCTGCAGTCTCCAAATGAAATGATGACTTCAGGTTAGTTGCCAACTGTTTGGTTAGATTTCCCAGAAATGCCGGCTCAAAAGAGGAAAGAACTGTCATTGCAAAGTGGGCGATGACACTTCCAACACTTTATCAAAAAGAAAGTCCACATGTCAGTCATGTATTAACAAAAAGAGCCCAATAAAATAATTTGTTATTTTTAGTAGAAACAAAACAAACAGTAAATGTCAGGTACCTGTATTTGTTAATTGTTAAATTGTCAAATCCATTCAAAGTGCTGTAAACTTCTGTCATCTGAAAGGAAACAGTTTCATCACTTTTCACTCAATTCAATTTAACCACCTCATTTAGTGCAACCTGCACCCTGCAAAAAAGGGGTGCCTAAAAACAAGATAAAAACACTAAATCTGAGAAAAAATGTACTCAAAACAAGAGAAATATCTGTCCATGCACCAAGAGAATTTCCCTTGACAAGATTTCTTGAATTCAGATTGTTAAATCTAGTCATAAGCATCTCTACGATGGTATGAACACTTAAGAAATTAACTCTTAAAACAAGATCAATTGTCTAACCATTCTAAATCTAAGTTGTTGTTGTTGTTTTTTATCACAATTAGAACCAAATAATTTGCAGTGCAGGTTACAGTATCCTCGATTCATTCAGGATGTTAAAAGGACACACATGAAATAAATATGCAAAAATAATGTCTTTACCCACAAAGCATATATACCAAAATTTAGAAGAAAAGGTGTCTGGTCATAAAAACTGCCACTGTATGAGATGAGCAACCTCCAAATGGTAAAACTGTCATCTGTCAGAACTGGGAGACTTTTCATGTTGAACCTCACTGTTGTTAAAATGAGCAGTGCTGTCCATACGTTTCCTACTGTTCTTGTTGACCAACCCCTTCTGCTTTGAAGAAAAATGCCTCCAATACACAATGAAGTCTTAGTTTCCACAGCTACAGTCCTGTGTAAAAGTCTTGTTCCACCTTTATCTCTGTTGTTTTTCAGGGTTTAAATAAGCATACATATATGTTTCTCATTCTCTTTTCTTCCGATACAACAAGAAAATACAGGAAATATGTGCAAGACACAAAAAACTGAAGTAAATATCTTGCAAAGGTTTTAGTCACTATTTAGTGTGACCTTTGACCCCATGACAAGATGCAACACAAACAGTTAGAAACATCTGACAGGAGTTGAATAAAACCTGGTGTAAAACATCAGTAAATTAATGCCATAAGTCTCATATTGTCTGAACCAAAGGTTTAAAGACATGTTAAGGTCAAAGGGAGGTCACACTAAATACAACCTCTGTGGTTTATAGAGGCTGTTTTTTCCATTAAACTGTCGTTTCTCCTGCTGTTCATACTCCACATATATCAGATTGGATCTAAATATAGACACTGACAAATGCATCTGTGTGGACATTTGAATTTTAACAAACTTACAAACATAATAGTGGAACAGGAAAATTTTAATATAGAGGATGTGACAAAATTATATACATATAAAATTAGTCATGACATAATAAGGTGGCTCATTATTTTAATGTGACTAGTCTTAACAATGCCGACATTGAAAACATTTAACTGGCCTGTTTAAAATAAAATATTATACGATTGTCTAGTTTACTGTACAAGCATACGTCATCTTCCATTAAACAGTCGTAGTGGTCAGTACTTTCATTAAAAAGTTGATTGCAGTAAAATGTAGAATTATTCAAAAGGAAAATTTTAATGAAAATATGTGTAAGCAATAGCGTGTACAAATAAGGTTGGTTTAGTAACATTTCTTAATCGATACCAACGTCACCAGGTAGACAGAAGATAGAAAATATACCTGCTATAGCTAAGGGAATAATGAGTTGGTTTGTAATTAAATAAATAAAAGTTAACGACAAAATTGGTTCCAGCAAAAGTGTATCTGTATTAATATTTTTTATGAATATTATTCTTTTTTTTTTTTTTTTTTTTTTTTTACAAAAAATGTCTGTTTTTCTTCAATAGCTTCTCAGTCATGTGACCCAGAGACTCCAGATATTACTATTAATGTAGACTGGAGAGAAATACTAAGTGGTGTTTCCTAAAGACCCTCTTTATTATAATAATTTGAGACTGGTTTGGAGTCTCTGGGTCACATGACTGAGAAACTATTGAAGAAAAACATTTAGAGCAGTAATTTATTGATAGTCCCTAAGGCGATGGCTTTTGAATGTCCGTCGAATATCCAACCCGCTGCTAACTTCACCTCGGTTTTAATATCAATCCTGATGTGACAAAAGTTAATTATTTTTTACTTTTTTTTTTTACCTTTGTGGTCAGGTTCTTATTACACTCCTTAAATTGTTTAGTTGTTTTTTCTGCGAGACAGCCTCGATACTCCGGTCCTGTCAGCGTCAGTGATCCATCAACGGAGACTGTGAACAACACAAGTTCCCCATTTTTAGAGGTTTGCTGTAAAACTACAGACACTAGAGGAAATTTCAGCACTACCTGTAGCATCTGGAGTGCACATGCCAGGTGTGTTTGTGGGGAAGGTGCAGGTTTCATTCCCACAACAGGAGTGTTGTTTGCAGACGACGTCGGTCCATTTGTAGCCTGACTGACACGTACACTCTGGCCTCTTATTGACATGCTCACAGACTCACAAGACCAACAAACACTGCTCAGTGAAATACAAATGCAATGGAAAATCACATGAAAAATGTCAAATAATACAAGACTTTTACTTGTTGTTATTTCCACTCTGTCAAGTTTCAGGGAGGAGTTGGTCACAAAAGGCGTCGGCAGAATCTTGGTTACATTTTCGATGGCGTTTGCGTCTATTTTCAATTTGACATAATACATTTGTGTTGAGTTTCCTGGAAACAATGAGAGAGAGAGACAACTTCAATTCACAATACATACCAGAAGACACTGTATTCTATCATCTCATGATAAAAATGCTCTTTGTCTCATTTACCTTGTGCAGTTGCCTGTAGAAGACAAAAAAGTTTGAGTTTAATGGATTATAATGTGCTTTACGATGATATGGTCTGATAGATGGTGTTCTTTTTTGTACCTGACAGATGTTTAGTCCCAGATAATAAATAAGCATCCACGTCCACATCCTGTCGATCAGTAACATATGAAGTCACCTATAACGGCTAAACTTTAAAAAATGTCTTTAAATGTCACATATTTTTTATCTTATAAAATAAAAAAAAATACCAAAATGTGTCCCCAAATTCAGTGGTATTAACTCTGATTATTACCTCCGCCAGAAGGTATTGTGATCACTTTGCTTTGTGTGTTTGCGTGTTTGTTTGTTTGTTTGTTTGTTTGTTTGTTTGTTTGTTTATTAGTAAGATAACTCTAAAAGTTATGGACGGATTATCATGAAATTTTCAGGAAATGTTGATACTGGCACAAGGAAAAAATGATTAAATTTTGGTGGTGATTGGGGGGGGTGGGGGGTGCCACAGATCTGTCTTGGCGGAGGTCTGCTCCGAGTGCTTTTCTTGTTTAACCCTTTCATGCATAGTGGTCACTGCAGTGGACAGCTGTTCAAAGCTGTTCTCTTATATATTTATGGATTTTGTTGTTTTAGTTCCATATCAGCCAACACAGTGGATACGCTTATGCATCATCCCATACACTGTAATTCACACCATTACTGTAAATTTGCTGATCTAGATAAACCTGATCTGCAGAAACATGTTTGAGTGTAAAAAAAAATAAATAAATAAAAAAAAAAAGCTAATTGTTATTAGACTGATTAACTATTTTGTTTTTTAAACAAAAAGGTTTTTTGTTTTTTTTTTGCAAATTATCTCCATGCAGGTGTGTTAAAATGTGAAAAAACATCAGATTAGCAGCATTAAATATGGTTTTTATTTCATAGTTTTCATGCAGTATATCAGTAAATACATGTTTCTTTGCTTCTTCAGCTGAGTGGACATTTTTGCAACTGCATGAAAAATAAGCTCATAAAAATTTTCCTTTTTTTCCCCCATGCCTAAATAGGAATAAAATCACTCTGGCAAAAGATCTTGATTAAGGTTCTCATAATTAATGCATGAAAGGGTTAAATATTGTCATTTCTCTACTGCAGGAGCTATTTCTTTTTACCATTTAAGTAAATCTTCTGCCAGATGTTATTGGATAGAAAGCAGCTTAATGAATATGTTTACATGCACACAAATATTCTCTTTTTTTGTCTCCAGATTCAAATAATAAAGCCAATGGCCACTGAAAATGAATATTTCTCTAATATTCCTCTAAGCATGCAGCTGTGCAAACCATGTCAAAAAAAAAAAAAAAAAAAAAAAAAAATCTGGCTTTTTTTGTTGTCATTTTCCACTGGTGTCAGTGAACTCAACCTTGTTCTTTTGTCACTTCAAACAACCTCTGGCAAAGGTCTGGATTTTAATATTTGCTCATATATATAAATTTATACCTATTCTCTGTCATGATTAACAGTAGTGACTAGAAATATAAACTTTTTTTGGAGTGTTCATCTCTCCCAGATGTTCTTTGTAAAACATTTTCCAAAGAATCATTCTAAAACCTGAGTAAAACAGATATATCCCACATACTTGAACTAGAAAATGGTCCATTTGGAAAAGGGCCTGATTTACTAAATCATGTGGAATATGCTGTTAATGTGCACATTTATGTACTCTGTGACTTAACCTTCTCAGACCCAGGAAATGACAGCAAAGTACAAGCTTTTTTTTGTTTTTTATTTAATAAGTGCCTATATTGGAAACATCATCAGATGCAGATGCATTTTTCAGATGCAGATTTTTAAATTTTTTTTGGAATGTCCTTTGTGGTGGACAGTTTTCTTTTTTTTTTTTTTTTTTTGTATAAAGTTGTGAAACTCCTGTCCACAAACATGGACAGAAAACCCATAGCTAGGTCTGAGGAGCTTATAGTTTTACTGAAACCCCTCCATAATGTTCCTGTTTTCACCCTCTGATCCACATAAGTTTGACTCGACCCATGAGTCCCCTCACAGTAATTATGGACAGTATATTTGAACTCACAGATGAATTCCAATGCACAATCACCCTCTGTCTGACATTAATAAATGGGTTAAGGTTACTCTTTAATTAATTTTTCAGAGACCAAGGAAAGTTATAGTTTTGAAGTTTTAAAGGTTTTATTTATGGGGAATAAGAATCTACTGGATAATCACACAATATTACATCCTATTTTACAAAAGATATAAAAACATAAAATACATTTTTATTTAGATCTCCAACTGAAACCTTAAATATCTAGCTCAGATTGTGATTTCGACCCGCAGCAGTTTTAACATTTTTACTGTTGTCAGATGCTTCTATGTGTCAGATTTAACCCAAACAGACTCTTTCTGTCATTATTTCATAAGTCTACTTCATTAACGATGTCATTAGATTTTGTTTTCGTACTGTATTTGTTTAAAATGTAATCAGTAGGTCACTTGAATATGTTTAATCCAATTTAACATTTGCTAAAACTACCTTTAGCCTTTCTTATTGGCTGTATAAGTTTTAGTTTTACAGCTTTTCTTGTAATTTTAGTTTTGATTCTAAACATTACAGTGACACATATACTATTAAAAAACCTCCATGTGTAAAGTAAAAGAAAATGAGTAAGATCGTCTGACCTGATTTCCTCCGGTTTCACTGAAGCATCACTGAACAGTTTTGCGATGTCAGGAGGAACTCTGAAGTCTGTGAAGACAGATGTGGCATTGACTGAGCTTTTTGACTATACTATAGTATCAGGATTTAATGCGGTTTCAGTACGTGTCCATGCAAAATGTCAGATGCTGTTATGTGGAGCTCATTTGACTTTCAAAATGGGACATTTGTTTATGACACAGAAACTTTTAGGGTCTGGTTTTTCTGTCCTATATCATGTTCAAAGTTAGACCCTGAGTACAGTTATTATACGACTGTAGGTAAGAGTATGTGTGTTAAAGAAAAGTATGATTATTATGACAAAAACACAAATCAAAGGATAATAAAACACTCAGTCATAAATTGTGTTGTGTTTTTTGAAGTACTTTATTCTACCTGTAGTGTCTAAACTGCATATACTCCTACATACTGTTCATTCCATGGATATCATCTTCTGCAACAATAAACACTTGGTTTATTCTAATTCCTACTTCAATGAGAAAGGACAATGTGGTTTCTTTTATATTTCACATCCCTAGTAAGATTAAAAAAAAAAAGAAAGAAAGAAAAAAAAGATGATTTTTATTGAATCCAAGAATGAAATGACATTCTGGAAGAGTGAGGATTTTTCATTATTTGTATAATATTTACAGCCATTAAACACTGTATTTTTCCATGTCATTCAGTGTTTATTATCTCTGAATAAATGGATGAGATCATTTTTTCCATTTCGATGATATGTTTTATGGTTGTAAAACATGTTGTCCCGTGTTATTTGTGATCAGTTTGACGTCAGACTGAGTGAATAAAGTTGGAAGCATTTGCAAATGTAATGTGTTCCTGGTTGTAAAACCTATCAAACCCTCCATTATTGAGGGTGAAGGAGATCATGTTACAAAGGACAGAATAAAACAATGTAAAAGATGCAAACAAATGTGAAAATGCTATAATAGTGAGAAGTGACACATATGAAGACAAAACAAGTGTGTGAGAATGACACTAATATTTGTAATATTTTCAGTCTGTTGTTTCAGATTTGTGGTTGGAATGGTTTAATGTTCTTCATATTTCATTAATGTAATCTGAGGTTCCGGTCACTTCATGTGTGTCCTTCTTTTCCACTTTGGCTGCTTCTCAATTGACCACTCTGGCATTCACAAACTTATTTCCAA
The DNA here is from genome assembly GCF_902148855.1 of Sphaeramia orbicularis. Taxonomy (NCBI): domain Eukaryota; kingdom Metazoa; phylum Chordata; class Actinopteri; order Kurtiformes; family Apogonidae; genus Sphaeramia; species Sphaeramia orbicularis. The sequence continues at coordinate 5,558,107 of NC_043978.1, read as the reverse complement.
CAAACTGAGTGATTAAGTATAAGACCAACATTTTTTTTAAACATCAGAACTACATGAAGTCTTTAGTTAAATTGTATCATGCCATACAGTGTGAAGTGCCAGCCTCTTTTAATTGTGTATGCCATTAACGGAGCAGGTGCCTTGAAACCTGATGCGACAAAATTCCCTAAACTCAAGGTTCTTCCTTTAAAAGGCTTACTAATAATTTGTCAAAATACAAAAAATACAACATGGTCATAATTGGTGATGGTTGGTCAGAAAAACTGTATCCCTCGACATCCAACCGTCTCCTAATGAGAAAATGCACGTCCTGTGACGTACAATTGCACGCTTTAACTGCACTCCCCCTAGTGGTCCATCGAACAAATGCACTTACTGTGATAAACTAAGTAATATTCCCACCTATGTGCATTAAGAATTTACATCTTTCAAAATAAGATTCTGGCAAACAAACAAAAATTTAAACCAAAATAAATTTCTCAACATGGCTCTTACATTTCCAGCCCCTAATTATTTGTAGTGGGCAGAACAAATCCAATATTCTCATTTAAACAAGAGCCATCAACATAATCTTAATCTTACAAGTTTCTCACACATGTAACTAAGAAAATTCAGAAATTCTAAAAACTACCATAGTCAGACCTGTACACAAGTCAGGAGATGCAAGATCTATGAGACGGTCGTAGCTGAGCAGCTGACTGAACATCTTGATGCAAATATTTTATTAAATCCATTGCAATTTGTTCAGGAGGAATTATTCCACTGAATCAGCCTGCAGTTACTTCCTTGCAGAAATTAAATGTAGTCTAGATCAGTGTTTTTCAACCTTTTTTGAGCCAAGGCACACTTTTTTCTTTGAAAAAATCTTGAGGCACACCACCAGCTCAAAATATTAAAAATTGAAACTCTGTAGCCTATATTAACAATTTAAAGTCATTCTCGTCAAATTTTCTTTAATAGGAATCAAATAAACACAAAGAAAAAAGTATTTTATAATCTTTTTTATTTCTACTCAGTGTGAAACCTGGGCCTGTTTGGATGAACACAGAGCTGATATCCTGGCAGGAATCGAAGAAAGACACACATGAAGCTCTTCCTCAACAGCTCTCAGTCTCTTTCTGTTTTTTGTTTTTATGGCAGTCAGGCTTGAAAAGCTCACCTCACACAGATATGTCGTGGAAAATGGGAGCAATGTCAAAATAGCTTTGTTTGCCAGAATGGGGAACTCTTTGGCAGTAGCTAACCAAAAACTGTCCAAAGGTAGATCAGCAAAGCTTAGCATTAAACCACGATTTTGTGTCAGTTCAGTTAGTTCCTCCTGCTCCTGTGAAGTCATGTCCTTTCCAACTGATACTGAGCTGTACGGGTCCCTGACCCAGTCAAGGCTTTCAGTTAAGGTTGAAGAGAAATAAAATGACATCCTCTCCTCTAGAGGCTTTGCTCGACCTCACCGTCTTTGCTTTCTTTTGACCTCCACTCGTACTAGGCCCTTCATCTGGGTCCAAATTTTGTCCAGGGTCCAGTTCGGAGTTGGCATTTTTCCTTTTCAAAAACTTTTCCATCACCGTCACCGTTTTGTCTTGCTAATCACCGCCACCTGCCACCATCCACCATCCACGCATCACTAATCCTCTTGTTTCAAAGTAAAAGGCGGTCAACAACTAACTACCTGCTTCCGCCTACAGGCGAAGAATATTTATTACGTTATTTTAGACCAATTAGGTGAAACTGGATAATTTCCCACGGTACACCTGACTATATCTCATGGAACACTAGTGTGCCGCGGCACAGTGGTTGAAAAAAATTGGTCTAGATCACAGAGGCATAGTTGGAGCCATCTTCCTTGACTTGCGCAAGGTGTTCGATACCATAAGCCATAGCATCCTACTGAGTAAATTAGGATGTTTTGGTTTATCACAACACACAATAGAATGGTTTTCATCTTAGCAAAGAGGCAAACAGCAAAGTCAGAGTGAACAACACCCTATTCTCTCATATAAACTGTATGATGGGAGTGCCACAGGGCTCCATTTTGGGACCACTGCTCTTCAGCCTATATATTAATGATCTACCGTCAGTGTGCGATGTTAAGATCATCATGTATACTGATGACACTGTCTTGTTCAAAAATGCATCTCGGGTGGCCATGAGATTAACAGTAGAAATGAAAGAGGTTGCTGCCTGGCTTCATCGCTCATGCCTTACATTAAATATAGACAAGACTGTTGCCATGTTTTTTATTAACAGGCAAAAATGATCAGATTACCCTGATATTTTTTCAAATGATGAAAAAATGTAAATTGTTAATGAATTTACTTATCTAGGTGCCACATTAGATTCTACTTTGACTTTTAAAAATCATGTAAAAAATCTGTGCAATTGCCTAAAATTCAATCTGGCAAACTTCAGTTACATACGGGGGTCACTCACCATTGATGCATCTCACATGTACTTACATTCTATGATAATGTCACATTTTTTGTACTGTGTAACTAGCTGGTCACAGGTGTGCAAAACAGTCCTGAAGCCGTTAGGATCTTCATGTAAACAGGCAGTCAAGATTCATGACAGGAAAGCTCAGAAGTACCACCACTGCCCCATTTTAGATAAATACAGTTTTTTTTTTTTAAATTTTGAAAACATTATAATATATTCCAAAATTGTACCCCTATCTTCACCTGTTCTGGAACCTCATCTGAGCAAGTACTAAAAAAGTAGTACCGGGCACCAGATTCCAGGTTCTTTTCCGTAATGGAAATGCAAAAAGGCCAAGTCGAGTCGAGTCAGTACCACATAGAGGAAACGCAGCATTAGTGGCCCATTTACCACCCAGCAGTTCTCACTCCATGGGGACCATCTCCTTCACTATGTAACACCCGCCATGGCTCCATTGCCTTTGGGATATTGGTGCCTATGAGCAGACTCACTTCAGCATCAATCTGAGGTAGTGGCACATCTTTAAGGTAAGGCCGCCTGGCAATGTCTTGAAGCTCACTCTAACTGATGCAGTAAGTGTCCTCTCATGTCTTTAATATAAAAAAAAAATTGTAAATTGTAAATCTGGGTCCCTTGGCCCAGTGTATTAGGCGAACTGTCACAAACCTTGGTGTTAAAGTGGATGCTGAACTCAAGTTCGACTGTCAAATCAGTTCCGTTATTAAATCCAGTTTTTTCCAGTTGAGGAAGCTGGCCAAAATTAAGCCAGTTCTTTCTAGGCAGCACTTTGAAATAGTCATTCATGCTTTTGTGACCACCAGGCTGGGTTATTGTAATGGACTTTAGGTGGGGGCTAGTGGTTCCTCCATCACCTGTCTTCAGATGGTGCCAAATGCTGTTGCACGTTTTTTAACTGGCACATGTGAACATCAGCACATTTCCCCCATTTTAGCCTCACTCCACTGGCTGCCCATACATTTTAGGATCTGTTTTAAAATTCTTTAATTTACTTTTAAATCCCTAAATGGCCCTGCCCTACCTCTCTGAGCTGCAGCTTTATATACCCCCACCCCCCACTCTCTCAGGTCAGCTGACCAACTGCTCCTGAGTGGACCAAAAACTGCGCACCAGTTCAGGGGTCCTTTAATGCAGCAGCTCCTAAACTATGGAACCATCTGCCTCTGCATATCAGACAGGCCTCCTCTGTCTGTTTTTAAATGCCTTCTTAAAACCCATCTTTTCTCTTTGGCTTTTGAAACCATGTGAGATGTCTGAATGTATTATTTTTATTCTATTGTGTTTATTTGGTAGTGGTTTATTGTTCTTATTTATCTATTTATTGTATTTATTTATTTTGTTGTTTTTAATTGTGTGGCTTTTTATGTTTTTTAATCTATTCTTGTATTTTATTCTTCTATTTGGCTTTCATTTATTCTTCTGTATAGCACTGTTTTTCTTTTTTGTACAGTATCTACGTCTTTAAATCTATTCTGTATTTTATTCTTCTATTTTGGTTTTGATTATTCTTCTGTACAGCACTTTGATCCACTGCAGTTGTTTTTAAGTGCTTTACAAATAAAGTTGGATTGGATTGGATTGAAAAAAAAATGGACAATACCAGGACTGATCAGGATCATCAGGCTTGTGACAGAGTGGTTCAGGAAGAATGACACATCATTTTCACACATGGATTAGCCCCCATAAAGTCCAGACTCTAATTTGGGATGTGATGAAGACTTGATGCAGCGGTTCAACTCTCCATCATCAGTAATTAAAAATTAATGCAACCATGGATGGAAAAAATATTATGACCCTTATTTGGACACTACATAAGCTTTATGTGGCAAAAAATATGTGACAGTGAATGTTTCCTGTAATCAAATCCAAAAGTGGTGCAGTCAAACACTGCATGTGCAACTTTTTTTGGGGCCAGGCAGTGGAAGTGATGATGATGAAAGTCAACTGTACAGTGGAAGTATCGAAATGATTATTTGTCATATGTTGTCCAGGTTTTAAGTATCAGAGAAAGATCTTTACTCCTCTGCTTCTCCACCACTCCTCATATTTGGAAACTTCTCAGCATAAGTTTGTACTTTGTAATAATGCATAACTGTTTTCCAGAAAAAGGTGACTTTTAAGATGGTTCCTCAATGTCAGTGAAAATTACATCACTGTGTGATCTGGCAGGTGTTCTGTTTCTTGTAGGACCATTAATAATTTGTCAAATTTTATCACCAATATTATCAGATGTTCTTCCATTGTATGAAACCAGTTGATAATAAAACCAGCCATCACTGATAATTCATATTTATGTGACATATAAAATGTTACATTAAGGATGGTTATATAAATTATATTCATGGGCAAAATATAAATGTACTTATGTAACTTTAGAGTTACCCACATTAATATCAGAACAGTCCCAGTTTCCTAAAAGAGAACTAAGAACACAGAGTATATTTTCAGAAACTGATCTCAACAGGTAGATGGTTTGAAGCTGAATAAAACAGAAAATAAACCAGTGGACAAAACAGTTAAAATTGTAACTACAAAATGTTTAATACTTACAAAACTGTTTTGCACCTGCATTCAATTCTTAAAAAGTGAGGCACTACGATCTGATGAGAGTCTGACACTGAACTGATGATACGACAGCGCAGCATCAGTAAATACACTCAAATACAGAGTAAACATCAGTAGAAAACCATTTTCAGGTATTCACGCCTCTTTGGACATCCAGTCATTTTCAGAAGGTCTAGTGCAGTTTTACACATGGCTTTGGAAGGAGGTGAGAAAATACATATCAGTTTCTATGTCCCTGAAGTTGAAAAATTATGTTTGTACTGTAAGTCCAACATTGAATGATCAGTAAAACAATGATAAATCGCATGTAGTTCTAGAGTAGATCATTCCTTCAACATTTGATAGTCAATATTCATCCTTAGAGCACAATCAATAATACATTTTTCTAGTGCAATGTGTAAAGATGTTTCCATGGTACTTATGTGACATGAGGTGATGTAGTGTCAAATGGCTGTTTCATGTTCCATAAACGGAGTCGTGTTTTCATGTAGAAAAGCATCGTCCTCTTCCTCTGAAAACTGGTCCAATTCAGCGACGGTTGAACCATTGGACTCCTTATACTGTTGACGCTGCCTCTGCTCTGTTGACACCTACAAGAAGAAGAAGAAGAAGAAGAAATGCAAGTTGGTGAGTGAAAACATCATAAAAGGTCATCTTTGCCCTTATTGTGTTTTAGAAAATGTCCAAACTTTTCAGTGGATGGAGTTTGTACAGAAGTAACATGAAGGTACAGTGCTATCTTAAAAAAATATATATTAAAAAAAAAAAAAAAATACAACTATGGCCATCATAGCAGTGAAATCTTGGTTGACAATTAATTGTCATAGAAATTAGTACAATTTGTCTTTTTCCATTCATTATGTTCTACTGATATAGTATTATTGGCTTTAAACAAAATAAAAGTAAAATTTAGTTGCATTTCTCTTGGTGCAGTTGTATCAAATATGTTTGATGTGATCTTTGATCAGACTGTTGACGCATGTAGTTTAACGTGATAATAATCAAATATATTTGATATGGAAATAGCATCAATTTACATACGGTTTGTCCCAGAGGTGTCACACAACACAGCTTCTGTCTGACACTGTCAGGTAGAAAACACAGCAGCTTCCCCATCAGAGGGTAGACAGTACCTGGCGTCACGTCCTCTTCCTTCATAGGGCCTGAAAAGCACACGTTCCTATTAAATATGTATCAGCTGATCAATGTGTGGACGGGAAAAGCTCATGTGAACCGACCTGTAAGAAAACTGACAACGAGGCCGATGAGGATGACTGTGAAGCAGGTAAATGCACTGTACCACATGTAGGACAAGGAGTAAAACCTCCTCAGTCCAGATGGTCTGCTGAAATAAAAACACCAAAGGCTTGTGTTTTTAGACATGACATACACAGACACAACCCGACTGAGCAGACGCAGGTGTGTGTCGACACCTTAAAGGGACGCTGGTGGCTGCAGTTGTGAAGATGGCAGTGGTGTTGTTTGTCATGGGTGAAGCTCTGCAGTCCGACAGCAACACCCTGGTACCGGGGGTCCGGGTGACGATGCTCCCGATACCGACCCAGAACGACACAGTCAGACCTGCACCTAGACCAGCAATGGCACCCTGGGAAAAAAACAAAAACACTGACTGCACAAACACATGCTGGACTGTTTTCACCGGTGGTTTGACAACAGGTATCTGCATCTATTACCACAGCCAGTCATCTGCTTCCATCTGACCCCGCCCCCTCCATCTTCTACCTCTATGCCCCCCTTCACCACATCCATAAATCTGCTCTGGGCCTCCTGCCTGGTAGAGAACACCATCATCCTTCTGCCACTGTATTCACCATCCCTGCACATGTCAACCATGTCACTTTGTGTCCAAATGTCCAACCTGACCTGTCCCTCTGATGTGTCCTTCATCATCCTGTCTATCCTTATCACTTCCACATCTGCACGACATAAGGTTATTGATTTCCACAGTGAAGGTTAATTGTTGCATCTATACTAATATATAAAATCATAATCAGACCTGAAAATGTAAATCATGCCCTCAGGCCACAATTGACATTGACTGATATTGTACAGTATGATCAGACCAAGCTAGAACTTTTATTGTATCACTGGATGACATGAAAGTGACCTTTAAGGTGATTAAACCTCTAAAGGTGTTATTTTCTTTGAGTATCTAATCTACAGTGAGCTACAAAGATGACAAAGCACAAAGGTTTCACAGGGTCTTAAATGGTGGAACTTAATGTACACTGAGGCTGCACTAACACTGATGGAACAGGATTTTACAGCTGCTAAACCTGATGTGACCTAATTTTATATACATTAGACAACGTTTTTGTGATGTAACCTCCATTAATGTAACAGGTTTATCTACTTTTACTCTAATGTAAATGTTTTTGTGTTTCAGATCCACAGGCCAGACATGGCCATTGAACAGATTGGGGGTATGTGGCACCATCTATTTCCTGGAACACCTCCTGTTTTTGCACTAACATGAATATAACATTGATTTATACACATTAACTAAAGCTGATGTAATTGAACTTTATATACAGTAGCTAACACTGATGTAATATAACTTTATAAGCATTGATGTAATGCAACTTTATATACATTAGTGATGAATATTTATATAAACTAAGTTTATGCAGAATAAGTATGTGAATAGGTAATATGGGAATAACTCTCAAGCAGAGTCAAGAGTTTGCAAATGGTTTTACACTTCGAATATTTTTTTTCAAATCACAGTACTGACGTTATAAGTCAGAGCATCAACCAATGCACAGACAGATTCGAGACCGATCAAGAGAGCGCTTTCTCTCAGGCTACAACTAAACTCAGTCAAAATACTTCAGAAGTACTATAGAAAGACGTCTTGAATACTACAGCACATAGTTACAGCTATATAGTTATTGTCAAGAAAGTTTGATTTATCTTTGTGTCGTCATGTGTGGCTACATGAGGTTTAACTCACAGTGGAATTGGCCCATGGAAAAAACATCCCCAGACAAAACAGACCAAGAATGGGACCACCAACCATCCCAAAGATCTTCAAAGCTACCTGAAGTCAGAACAGAACACAGGTCAATACAAATGTAATGAGAAACATGACCGGTGGTGAGTATTTGATGGTCCAGGCAGTGGGTTTACCTGAAGAACAGAGTCCCCCATCAGGTGAGTCAGGAAGGCCATGGCCAGACACAACAGGCCATAACACACAGCTGATTCAACAGAAACAACAGCTTTAGACCCATGTCTGTTTTTGTTTAGTTTCAGGTTTGACTTTGCATCGTGTTGCTTCGAAAACCTTCACAGAATTCACCTAAGGCTTTGGAGAGCAGGGTGGCTCTTCTCTCAGTCATGGCAGGAAAATGTGGTTTAATCAGGTCTTCCATTGTCACAGTGGCCAAAGAGTTAAACGCAGATGAGATGGTGCTGCAGTGGAAAAGAAAAACATGATACTTAAAATACTACAATACTTCACATCAAATAACAAAACCATGGTACTTTAACATCAGTCACCTCACACAAATGACAGTTTGTAGGTCAGAGAGTGGCAAAAATACTTTTTTTGGTAAAAAGAAGTGGTTTAAAGCTATGAGTGGATTATTAAATGTGTTGTTTTATCTTTGCAGTACCCTGTGGCATTCCTCTGAATGTTCACTATTATATATGTTTTCAGTTTCTGATCATCAGTGAAACGATACTTTTCAACTTTGCTCTGATTTGATGATAGCGGTACAACAACAGTGGAACATCCTAACCATGTCGTCAAATCAGATGAAAATGGCTGCTGTGAAAATATTCTGTTAATAAGACTGGGTTCTACACTGACTTATGTGATTAAATAAAGGTCAAATAAATAAAGAAAAGAATAATCATCTGTTAAAACTGAATTTAACAGCATATGTGCAATATTTATGAATATTTACATGTGTGATATCTTCACATAGAGCATCTGTTCAATTTATGATTATAAGATGTTTTTGTGTTATTGTATGTTTTTATATATACAGGGTGTCCCGAAAAAATGTATGCACACTTTAAATAGTTGTAAAGTAGGTGTTTATTAAAATTCATTTAATTTTTAAAATGTAATAGAATTTACAAACATCATTTTATTGTTTTGTCACAAACTGTTCTCAAACTGATGTCCGTTCTGGTCCAGACTCTGCTGACAACGCCAAGCAATGGAATCGCACACATCACCAAACAATTCCCTTGGTATATGCGTGCATTCACATTCAATGGTTGCTCTCAGTTCAGCGACTGTTGCAGGTCTCAGAGCGCACAGTTTATGTTTTAGGTATGCCCATAAAAAAAAGTCTAGTGGTGTGAGGTCTGGTGAACTTTCCAAACAGGTGGACTAGACGGAGGGGTTTCGTTATGGGGATACCTAAAAGACAAAGTCTACGCTATGAGATCTGCAACAGTCGCTGAATTGAGAGCAGCCATTGAACGTGAATGCACGCATATACCAAGGGAATTGTTTGGTGATGTGTGCGATCCCATTGCTTGGCGTTGTCAGCAGAGTCTGGACCAGAACGGACGTCAGTTTGAGAACAGGCGGTGACAAAACCATAAAATGATGTTTGTAAATTCTATTACATTTTAAAAATTAAATACATTTTTATAAACACCTACTTTACAATTATTTAAAGTGTGTATACATTTTTGGGACACCCTGTATATACAGTGGTAGCAAAAATTATTAGAAGACTTGACATATTTAACCCTTTCATGCATAGTGGTCACTACAGTGGACAGCTGTTCAAAGCTCCCTGAATCATCCAGTTAGGTTCATACTGTCTACTAGAACTTATACAGATTTCCTTTTGTTTTCTTTTTTGTCAGACCTGGCAAAACAGGATAAAACAACTGACAATGACACGTCACAGGAACAACAAGTGACCCTTCTGAGGAAGGCTACAGGTTGTAGCCAAAACCTGTCAAGGTAGAAGAATGAACTCTTTTTCCATCTGTCTGACAAATAAGAAAAGGAAATCAAGCTATTCTCCAGCTGTTCTCTTGTATATTCATGGAATTTATTGTTTTATTTGCGTATCAACCAACACAGTGAACACTTATGCATCATCACATACACTGCAATTAATACCATTAGAGTAACTTTCCTGTTCTTGATAAACTTGATCTTCAGTAACATATTTGAGTGTAAATCAACTGCTAATTGGTATAAGACTGTAATTAGCAAGGTTTTTTTTTTTAAACAAAAAGTAGTTGGTTTTTCTGCATATTATCTCAGTGAGTAATACCTACTATAAAATGATAAAATGTGAGAAAACATCAGATTAGCGGCATTAAAAATGTTTTTATTTCATAGTTTTCACACAGTATGTCAGTAAATGCATGTTTCTTTGCTTCAAAAATTAAATGCATGGTGTCCAGCTGAGTAACTCCATGAAAAATAGGTTCATTAAAAAATAAATAAATAAATAAATAAATAAATCATATTGTTTTTTTCATGCCTAAAGAGGAATAAAAACACTCAGGAAAAAAATCTTGATTAAGGTTATCATAATTCATGCATGAAAGGGTTAAGGTTCCATCTGGGTTTTTTTTGTCCATGATTGAATGAAATATCTACTGTACAAGGTGATCATTATTGTCTATAAAACAGAAGAGATCCATCATGAGGAGATTTAGGTCATCCTTCTCCAAAAACAGTCTGTTCCACTGTCACTGTCACACATTTATGTTCACTGACTGTACAATCCAAACTACTTGTGAATCATCATCAGCTTTAATTTTGGTTAACCGATGCTGAGTTTTAAGAAACAGCTGTGATTCTGTTGAATGTACAGTACAAGGTCTGTCCTGTTCATTAAGGAAATATTAAACTTAGAAGTGAATCAAAACAGTAGGACTCACATTATCTGATATGTGTTGTGTTCAGATCAACCATCTGCATGATTCATCAACATTATGAAACTAGAAGCACTCGGAGAGCGCAGACCTCCGCCAAGGGTGATCAGTGCCCCCCCCCCCCCCCCCCCCCCCATGGGCCCCCCCACCCCCGATCACCACCAAAATTTAATCATTTCTTCCTTATCCCACTTCCAACAAACCCTGAAAATTTCATCCAAATCTGTCCATAACTTTTTGAGTTATGTTGCACACTAATGAGCAGTGCCCCCCCACCCCCCCCATGGGCCCCCCCACCCCCGATCACCACCAAAATTTAATCATTTCTTCCTTATCCCATTTCCAACAAACCCTGAAAATTTCATCCAAATCTGTCCATAACTTTTTGAGTTATGTTGCACACTAACAGACAAACAAACAAACAAACAAACAAACAAACAAACAAACAAACAAACAAACAAACAAACAAACCCTGGCAAAAACATAACCTCCTTGGCGGAGGTAATTAAACTGTGGTCTTACTCCTTCAATTGTATAGACACGTTTCTCCAAAAAGGGAAAAATAAGGGCTTGTATAATCTTGAATGTAAATGCTGCTGATGTAAACACAGGCTCTTGTTCCATGTCAAACACATTCTGTTTGACTGAAGTCCTGTCTGCTGTTTGGTGAATGGACACTACAGAGGCTACTGTGGTCTTTATGTGTTCTAGTGTTTTCACACACAGTTAGTATCCATCCTTGAATGCAGGATTATGTTTCCAGAAAATAACAAACCCTAACACCCATTAGGAACAATAACAAAACAAGTGAAAAAAAGTAGCACAACAGTCACTAATACCGCCGCCCCATCAGACAACATTTTGCCCCTCCTACTCACTGATGCCCTGCCTAGTCAAGGATTCATTTGGAATTTTAAATTAAAGATAATTGGGTGCTTCTATGAAACTGGGTACATTTTGGTACCTGGCACTTTGCCAGCTTTTTTAGACCCAATAATAAAAGAGAAATGTAGACATATTTCCCCCCAGGATGGACCTAATGATGACCTCAGATAAATGCAAAACAAAAATTATATTCTTGCTCTGAGCCATCCCAAAATTAATGAATTTTTAATAAAATATTGGGGCCAAAAATGGGACCAAAATTGGGACAGTTAAAACTCCCTAGGTGTCAGTGGATTTGATCTGGAACACATTGCTGTAAATGGTCTTATATAGCGCTATATATAAAGACACTGTGTTAACTGTGTTGATCCAAGTGGTTTTTCTAATCCAGACGGGGATTTTTCATGAATCTCAGTCTCATTCCAGGTTTTGTGTGGAACCCATCGTGTCCACTGGTGTTACTTACAGAACCTGCCCAGTTAAACACATATAAATCCCAAATGATTTTGCCATTTTTATGAAACACTCTGCCTTGCAAAATTAGTTCAATTCCCAAAATGTACCTGTGAGAGAATAAAAAGATATTTTAAAAAGTAGCAATGTGTAATTTTCATGTCCTTTAGACCATGTTGCACACAGATTTTTGTATAAATATAAAAAATATGTTTTATCTAAAAAATAGTTTCTCATTTATCTCAGTAAGTATTTATTTTTAAAACAGACCCAAAGTGCTTCCAAACCGGCTTCATAACAGTCTACATCTGGTTTGAATTTTTAGCCCCATGTCCTGTTTTTAGAACCAGTTTCATAGAAGCACCCAATTGTAAACTAGATAACACTAAATTACTGCCCTTTTTGGGTTAAACCAAGACAAACATTATTCTGATCAGGTCTTAACTTTGAGGGAAACTTGTTAAGGAAAAACTTAAAAAACTACATAGTGCTTGAACAGTAAAATACCTGAGAGCTGCACTGAATAAACATGCGACAAAAAGTCCAGGCAGTCCAGGCAGACCCTGAAGCATGTCCATCACAAAGTATATGACCATCTGTTGACACAAACAAAGAGCAGACATCATCTGTAAACACAATATCCTAGAACCTTGAGCTTTTGCAGAGTTATAATAACTGCCACTCACAGGAAACCTTATAGAAAAAGGAAAATGCAAGCTAGTGTGGACATAATGAGCCTCTGCAGTATCACAGACTAATCTCTTAGGATCAAGGAAACAGGACTTGGATGGTTGGACTGATAAGGAAAGTAAGAGGGAAATACTGTCACTGTGACTGACTGCATCTGTGGACGAGGAGGCCAGTTTGTCAGAGTGATCTTCTCCACAGTACCGAGCGAACATGACCAGTCCCATCACACAGCTGAGGGCCAGAGCCAGCTGCAGCGACGGAAACACCATGTAGCAAGACCTGAGGGAAAAGCAGGAGCAGTTATTCCAGTTATTACTGCGACAGATCCAAGCAGGAAGTATCAGTCAGTATAAACAGCTCCTTCTGTTTACTAGCATTCTTCTGGCTCATATGGACCATTTTAGACTCCATTATGGCATGAACCTGCAGCGTTAATGGATGACGTATCTGTGAGGTGATCAGACCACCATGGGAGGGATTCAGGCTTTATGATGCCTACAACATCTGACCTCTGACCTCTGACATGTAAACAGCACTGAAAACTGAGCTTACTGAACCTGAGGAAAATGAACAGAACATTCGCATCCCTTCAGCTATAAAAGTTGATATGCATGACAGCTTTATATGGTGACAGTCCTGTTGAAGCCAAACTGGATATTTCTTCCAGAAATACATTTAACACTGAACAAACATTAATGAAAACATTATATTTCTAATTATATATTTTTTAAATTATTCCAATGAAAGGCAGGTACATGTTACATCATATAATATGTAGACCGGTATGTTGAGCTTTACCATATACTATGTGATTATATTCTAAATACCAGGTGTAGATGGGCTCTTGAAAGGGTGGGGTCTTTCCTGATGTGTTTCCATATCTGTTCAGTGTTTTGATGAGTCAGTAAAAATAGCACATGTTATGTCAGTTCATCATAGATTTTTGTGTTTGGATCGTGAAAAGACACGAAATGAGTCTGAAGGATGAAAGTTTGGGAACTCTGTACTAAAAATGTGATACAACAGGGCTTTGCTTGGTTACATTTCATTTTTCCCCCTTTATGCCTGTGGTGAAAAGAGCATTTGGCTTCTGCTGAGAAATCTTTACACTTAGATATCCAAGTGTAAAGAAGGACGTTGGTGTTCTTTGGCTAAAAAAAACACTGGTTGTTTTCATTTTCTGTTAATTACATGAATAGAAAGGATTGTTTTACAAGTTAAAACACAAACAGTCAACTGAAATCCAGTCAGTTTTATCATACATCAACTGTATTGACCTCAAGGGGCTTTAAAATGTGGGAAGAAAATGAAGTCAATGTCCTTGTGAATCAGTCAGATTGAACATGTAAACTGTTGAATTGTTATGAGAGTTTGTATAATGACAACAAAGGCTCCTCATATTTACAGCTAAGAGTGAGTTTCATCAAGTATGGGCATAACTGGAGACAGATGAGCAGTTTGGTAATGGGCATATGAATTCACATTAAATCATCGAGCTCTACTCTTGTCTATTGACATGATATGACTTTATTTACCCTACCATGAGGAAATTTCACAGTTAACGACAGCAACATACAATAAACATGTATCATGACAGCAGTGAAAACTGAAAACAAAGTGTTTGCGGACAAACACATCATATTAGAGGAACAACGAAGGCTTCAAGGCTGTTCTTATTGATAACACTGGACCTTGGTTAACATCTTTTTTATTATTATTATTATTATTATTATTATTATTATTATTATTATTATTATTATTATATCGTCATTCGGAATGGACATATAAATACATCATCATAGCAACTTACTAAAAATAAATACAACTGACCTCCCAGTTTTATTTGTTTTGGGTCCAGAAAAAGTCCATCACCAGCTATTAGGGCATATGAGTCTAAGGAGTCCATAGTCATGGATAGTGGATCAGAGTTCATTCAGCCTTTGTATTGGTTAACATCTTAAACTGTGTTAAATCATTAGGATGTATTTTATAGTTCAGAATAAGTTTCCCTTTCGCAGGTTACATATGCAACACTGTACCGGCCACGTGTACTTAGACTTGCATGGCTTAGTCTTTGAGAGAAGCATATGTTACTGGCAGGATCAACCTCATTAGTATAAGCACTAACATACTGACTGATAAAGTAAACTAAGCAATTTGCCAGCATAAACCTTGCAAATAGTGAGACTGAATCAATATGTGAAAACACTTATACTTTCTTTATAAGTGATTATTAACGACATATAAACTGTTTACAGTGTAAATAACAGCCTTTCACTGAAGCATTTCTAAATCCTTTATAAATCCTTCATTTCCTGAGGGCTCTGCCCAAGGGATCAATAAAGTTCTATCTAATCTAAACCAGGTACTGCTTTATAATATGGGCACTATCATAAATGGCTTTTTCAGTCTCCATCTTTAACCTCTACACCATGTGCGCAATTACTAGGCAAATGAGTAGTTTGATCA
Organism: Sphaeramia orbicularis; assembly: GCF_902148855.1. Lineage (NCBI taxonomy): Eukaryota > Metazoa > Chordata > Actinopteri > Kurtiformes > Apogonidae > Sphaeramia > Sphaeramia orbicularis. Next base: position 5,542,708 of record NC_043978.1, on the reverse strand, counting down.
TATCATACCATTTATGCAGGTTTTCCAACTCCAAACTATATAAATTACATTTCGTGTTGGAATTAGTCATTCTCAGGTGATATATATTTGTGTGATAGGAGAGAGTATGCCCTAAAATGTTACCACCCTGGTAACATGTGCAGAATTACTAGGCAGCTTCTTTACTTCAACTAAAATGGATTTAAAAAAGGATTTAACAAACAGTGAAAAGACAAAAATTGTAAAATTCCCTTCAGACAGATGAAATGATCTTGAAACCGCTTAACTACTGAAGCGTGACCACAAGATTATCATGTTTTATAGCAAATCGTCAACTGGGTCACAAAAAACAGTGTCTAAGAGGATGTGGTTGTTCCTTCACAAAAAGTTAATTGTCAACAAGTCAAGAAACTGACAGAGCAGTGAATGGAAGGGTTAGGACCGTTGTTGACATGAAGGCTGACTTGGTCAGAGATTAATTTTATTGTGTGTGTAAATTTTGAGTTGTTCATTCATTATTTTCACTTTAACAGATGAAAATAAACAAGTGAGATGGGAAAATATTCATTTTTCATTTAGTTGCCTAATAAGTCTGCCCATTGATATTTGCCAAATAATAGTGTACACCGAGATATTCTCTTAAGAAAAGCAAAACCTCACTTTTACCTTCTTAGATATTCAGGTTTGAGCTTTAGGAACATTTTGGATTGAGAGAGCACGCTGTAGTTCTTAAATAATAAAATGAATCCTCAAAAGTACAGCTTGCCTAATAATTGTGCAGACAGTGTCATTTTCCAGGTGATGTGTCCGCTGTGTTTACCTGACGGCCTCTTTCTCAGTGCGTGAGCTCAGGTACCGTTGGACCTGGGCCTGGTTCACTCCATAAAGGGACAACATGAGGAAGACCCCCCCAACGCCTAGGGTCCAGAACGTGTGTCTCTCTGTAGGATCTGGATTTAGGCTGAAGACAAGATGGACAGGACTTAAAAAAAAAAAAATACAATAACAAGCGACAAAAAGGGAATCTCCATCTAAGATAAAAAGAAACTATGTGAAGTAAAGACAGCATGGTGGACTGTGTGTCCTGGTTCCAGTTTCAGTGAAATCGTCCACTGTACTGTTAGAAATGACCACTTCACATACCTGGTCCACAGATATACTTTTACAGGAAGCACTTAACAGGCACTAATGTGTGATGTGTACAGTAGTGTGTAATATGAAGATTCCTGCAGGTTTCCACAAGTTTCATTTGAAGGTTCAGTGTGTGACTGAAAAAATCCCCCCATCAGTTGTGTTGGCTGTAAAAACCAACAAGGCCTTTGGTAAATACACTGTCTTAGCTTTTTCACTTAAGGGGATATTAACTCTGGTAGAAACTCAGACATAGTACGTCAGAGTCATGCACCCTAACGCTGGATGTCAGCGCTTATAAAAAGGAAAACAGAGGATCATGTCTGTTCTGAACTACTGTATGAACACACGGAGCATTAACTGCACATACCAACAGCTCATCCTGACACAACAAGGCAACAACCATCATTTTCATGGGATTGAAATGAGTGAAAACACAATCCTTTAATGACATGTTCTATGCTTGGCTGTTCCATCCTCCCTAACACAATGATGTTTAACATGATTCATCACCTCTGAACTACAGAGAAAAACCTTTATCAACACGTGTTAGTCCTTTAAAAAAAATTACATTCATGTAACTGCTTTTTTAATTCTCAGTGTAAATATTAACATAATCTTTTTTATCATTATTACATTGCTTTGACAATTTATTGTATTGTTTGTAGGAGAAACAGTCCTATCCAAACAAAACTGGTAGAGGAACTGAAATATCCCTTCCAAACAGAACCTTCTGAACTAAACTGGAGTCCCCCCCCATATGGACTCACTCTAGACCAGAGATGTGGTTTCCCTCCCAGACTTTCCACCAGACTTCAGACAGTCCTCCAGCCTGATGGACCCCCACCACAATGACCGCCAGCTGCCCTGCAAACATCACCAGGGTTTGGAAGACATCTGTCCAGATCACAGCCTTCAAACCCCCCTGAAAGAGGAAAGGGCACCACACAGGACATTTACCTCCAACACAATAAAGGATCATAATAATAATAATAATAATAATAATGATAATAATAATAATAATAATAATAATAATAATAATAATAATAATAATAATAATAATAATAATAATAATAATAATAATGACATGTCTTTATTGTTATGTTTAAGGCTGGGCTCAGCTGGCTTTGTATAATGCATTCTCTATTTGCAGTATTTCTTGCATATAAAGAACAGATAAGACTCTACAGCTGTGCACATGGATCATCAGAATGAAGTCTTCCTGTTTGTGACAATCACAGACATTAATCCAGTGTCCTTGTGAATGAGTGTTAATGTCTCACCATTGTGGTGTACAATGTACACACCAGACCAGTGGCCAGGACCACCCCCCATAACTTAAAACCAGTCACTGGAAAACACAAACAAACACTGAACCACAGATCTAAAGTCTTAGCCTTTAAACAGAATGATCGTTTTTAATAAATGGATAGAAAGTCACAGTTCATACCTGCATTGAGTGCAAAAGCAGGAGTATACACACACACTCCCATATAGACAACCTGTAACACAATGAAAACACACACCAGAGACAACTCAGAATGTCATGTAAAAATAAGCTGTTGAGGATCAATTGTATGGGTGGTTCTCTGTGGTACTGACTGTGACTGGAATAAACTGATTAAGTCATATATGTGTCCAGATTGGTGTTATCTACGTCATACAAAAACATACTATTTTTTCTACTGAGTCACATTTTACAGATACAGTGTTTTTCATCACATTGGGTTATAACCAAACACCAGAGTTTCAGTATCAGATACACTTAAAGCAGTGGTACACCACAAAGAAATAAACTGTTCATAATGACTTAAACATGTCTCTTAAAATAATTGGAAAATGTAAAAAATTGTGTTTATGGTGCATGCAGTAACACATTTTCCACCCTGGGTTAGTATCTGAACAGTCTGGTTGATGCCAAAAAACACATTTAACCTGTAAAGACCCAGTGCTACCTTTGTGCAAGTTCCCAGATTGATTTTTCTCTCCATTTGAACCATTTTTAAGTAATTTATCACCATCTGTCATAGTATCATCCTCTGTATTTTGTGTTTTTCAGTGAAAAATCAGGGATTTTCCAATATTTAATTTACTGATCATGTAGTTTAATTATCATGCTGAGTTTACAGTTGAGGGTTATCATATCAAAAACACAGAAAAATTAAGAGAAAGAGACTTTTTCAGTCCAATCTATCATTAACTGAACATAAACCCAGTGTGTCAATCCACTGTCATTGATCCAACTCCATAGGTTTTACTGGTGAATCAATGTTATAGAAGATGACGGTGTTTCCACGGTAACTACGGAGCCTCTGAACATCCAAATGGGTCATATCTGATGACCATGAAAAGATGAAGAACTGTATTTTATACCAATTATTGACATGGATTGATAGGATTAGTGGATCAACAGTTATTAAACATTTTAGATCAGTAGATGCTTTTAGTTGCCAGTGGCTGTTTAGGTCTTTATGGGTTAAAGACTCAAGGTTTTTATTTGTCACCTGCTTGTGGTATGAACAGTGAAATATACAGTGCACAGTCATCATAATGCATCACACATATTATAATGTTGTAGAGTCTAGAGAGGAACTGTTTAAACTGACCGTTTGGAAGATGAATGTCAGCGTTCCACAGATGCGCACGGATTTACTGAAACGAAGTTCAAGGTACTGGGAAACAAAACATGTGCAGGTTATGAAGGACATACAGGTTTTAAAGCACAGACAAATGTGTTATTAACCCCCCAGGTGAATAAGAATGGTTAAAAAAACAAAAAAACAAGCATATTGAATTGAAAAAGGAGCCTCAAAAAGGAGTGTCTCTGCAATTACTGACATTTATGTACTTCATACTGGTCATTATTGTAAAATAAACCCTGACAGGTTGATGTAGGACCTTGACACAGAGTCGTCTATTACCCTTTTAGTGATGGGCAGGTGAAGCCTCATGAAGCACAGAGGCTTGTGCTGAAAAAGATTCAAAGCTCCAAGGACTCAGTGACAGTGGCATCTGGTGGACAACTGCAGTCGTAGCAACCACTGAAACGCCAACACTTTTCAATTCCATGTCAGCAACAAAAACTCAGAAAAGGCTGGGGTTATTCATGAGTTTTGTTCATTGACACCAGTGGTTCTCAGTCTTTTTCTCTCGGGGCCCCCTTTGGAGGATGAAAAATCTCCGGGCCCCCCTCAATCCCAACAACATTAACGGTGGTGCACTTATAACTTGTATTGAAAGTAACTCAATATTGTAACAATACTTTTTGCTTTTCTTTGAATAATTTTTTGTTCAAATTAAAAATAACTTTTTCCTTGAATAATACAAATAAACTCAACCACACTGCTCCCTGAACTAATATTTTTCCAAATAAAAATAGGAAATGTGCAATTATCTTAAAACTAAGACAATAAAGTTACTTTTTGTAGAACAACAAACAAATTTTGTTAACAAAGATGAACATTTCAACAAAATCAGTGGGTCAATGAGCCCGTTTCCATTGCACATCTCAGAACATTAAAGTACAAATTGTACAAACTGTGCAAAAACACAAACATGTCCCCTGTTTCTTTTCCAGTCCAATCCTTGTCCATTCTCCAAACCTAAACTCTGTCTAGTCTAGATATGTTTGTTGTACGTCCCTAAAATGATTCCAGGGTGCTCCAATGCTAAAACATTAGTTCCACCTGCTAGAAGACACAATAAAAACACCCAGGAGTGATCCCATGCCCCCCCCCCAAGCCAAGGCTTCGCCCCACAGTTTGAGAAACACAGATTTATACTAAATAATGATTACATTATCATTACACATTAAAATAAATTATGCTTGTTAAACACAAACACACATTATACCTGACATCTCTGAGAAAAATGATGCATCTTATATATAAACCTGTCCAGCTGTTAACTCACTGAAACACTATAAGCCTATGAAACGCCAAGTGAAGCAGTGATGACGCCTGAAACTTCAAATGTCATCAGTCACATGACAGCAGTGTTTTGATACAAGCTCTGATGCAGAGTTTTGAATCACCCCGTTTCAGGAGGAGTAACACAAGCTTGGAAGTCTCGGTATCATTTGCTCATCTCTACCTATTCTATTAAAAATACAGAAATATTAAGATACAAAATATTAAGATAAATGTATGATTGGATTCATCTGAAAATGATTTGGCTCCTTCTGTTAAATAAAACAGTCCATTAAACCCTAAAACAGTTGAATAACAAACTGTAAAATGCCAGCACCGGCCAAATACAACTGAGAATTCAACAGAAATCTGTATTCAAACCTTGTGGTTTCCCAGTGCATCTACAAGCCACCATTTCTGGAAAACCCAAAAAATTCTGATCACAAAAATATGTTGAAGTTATTGGCCAAACTCTGGACTCAGCAGGACATTGTTCACAGTCTCATCACATTTTCTAACATTTAGAACTCATTTAGAAATCTAATGTCTGCATTTACAGTGACAGGTTATACTTTGGCCAGTGTTTAATAGCACATCATCTTCGTCCTCACTCTCACACCCTCTGTCAAATGTCTGAATTGTAAACTCGTTCCAATTTCCTGTCAAATTTGAAATTTTTTGCTGGTTTTTAGCTTCTCTGTGAAATTTGTGGAGTTTTTGGCTTCTTTTCGGTCCTATTTGCAAAGTTTGTAACTTGATTTTGCTTCTTTCTGTAAAATTTGTGAGTTTGTAACTTGATTTTTAGTTCTCTCTGTAATCTTTACCTGGTTTATGGCTTGACTTAGCATCTCTCTGTAACATTTGATGAGGTTTTAGCTTGATTTTAACTTCTCTGTAAAGTTCGGGAGTTTCTAGCTTTGTTTTATCTTTCAAACCTGGTAAATGCTGGTAGTCTCTTATAAAGTACCCCTGTTTAATAAAATAAGAGCACATGCCAGAAGTAGAGCTTATGCTGTAAAAGCTGGTTAATTACATCAAATATTCTCATCATCAGCAGTAGTTGCTTGATGTTTTGTTAATTATCTTCTCATTACAACCACTGCATAAATAATTACAATAGAGATAATAATAAGGGTCATATTTGCAGTTCAGTGTAAGGAATGCTGCGTATAGAATTTCTTTTTTTTTAATTACAAGGCTGAAACCAAGGAAATAATGTAACAGAGGTATTTTCAATGCCCAGGTGGAACAGAAGGCCTACCTGGTAAGCACTTGAGAGCTTGAGTCTGTACAAGACAGGAATGAAAACATGAGCCGGAATGAGAAGACCCAGGATGTAGGCACAGCCGATGAACCAGTACTGGGTGCCGTGGACGTAGACCTCCGCCGGGACGCCAATGATGGCCACAGCAGACTGGAATGAGGCGATGAGCGACAGGGACACGGGCAGACAGCGCATGCTCCGGTCCGCCATCAGGAACTCCTGTGTGGTGCGCTGACGGCCACCGGATAAGGCGTAGTACAGGCCGATGCTCAGGGAACCCACCAGCAACAAGGCAAAGATCACATAATCTACGGCGCTGAAGTGCTTCTGGTCGGACGGGTCCATGTGGACTATTCAGAAGGAGATGGACTGGTTCTGCTTTGGTCACACAGTCACTCAGAATGGACACGTCTGCGTTGTCACCCATCAGTCATCAGAGCCCAACAGCCTTGAAGAAAGAACAGAAAAAAGAAAACACTGATAAAAAAGGGTACATGGGGAACAGAGTGTGTTTCCATGTGACCACAGACAGACAATCTGCACTTTTATTACTTACAATGAATGAAACTGAGAAGAAAAAAACCCAACTTTGAGTCAGTTCACTTTTTATTCATGTTATCTGAAAGGTTTAGGGCCATGAAATAGGATCCTCAGGTAAAACTACTTTCCTTGCTCTTATCTATCTGGACTTATCTAAAAATTCTGAAACAGGTTTGACTGAGGTCTCCTGCTACTGTTCCATCTGCGGCCTTTGTGTTCACTGCAAACAAAGAAAAAGACAAACAGTAGAAACCAATGCCTGTCAGTTTCTGAAGGCCAAAAGAAGCAACTAAGGTCACATTTCACTGACAGCCTTGGGGAAACTAAAATATCACTGTTATATATCACAAATGTTGTTCAAACTGTTTCCAAATGATCAGAGTGTACATTTTTAAAAAATTATAGAAAAATATAACACTTAAAAAGTCACAGGCCAGGAAAAAAACATGGCACCCGGTTGAGTTTACTGTGAAACACAAAGTATGTAGGATAAGGGTGACTCTTCACCACCTTCCATCAGCTACATCCGATGCAGGCTTTTACACATGCATCACATAAAGGTGAAGGGGATGGACGCTGAAGGTGAAACGGTCAGTTAGACCTATGAGACCAATTAGTTTAAACAATGTCTCCATTCACCTGGGTCATAACAGACAGCTGAACCTAGAAAAACTAACATATTTTATCATTAATTCGACCTAATTTTCATTAGTTAAGTTCATCCTCTGCTAACCCAGCTGAAGAGCAGGTGCTGTGGTCCAGAACTGGACATAAGGCTTGCGGAATCAGTAACATCTTTTAAATCACTTCTTAAAACACATTTTTATAGAATTGCTTTTATGTGATGTCTATTGCCTTTTTAACCTTAATTTTTTAGTTTTAATTTTAAATTTGATCTTGTTTGATAATTAACTTGTTCATACATCTCTCTAATTGTGTTGCTTCTGTTTTAGTGTTTTTATTTTATTTTCTTCGTGTATCCTGCTGTTGTGCCCTGTCAAAGCACTTTGTAAACTTTGTTTTTAAAGATGCTATACAAATAAAGTTATTATTATTATTATTACTACAGGAGATCCTTGAACTGCATCAGAACGACAACACCTGAGAGCCCAGAAAAAATTTTAAAACACATTCTATTCTGTGTCTCCTCAGAATCCAATTTAACATAAATGTCTACACATTTACTGATTTTTCTACTGTGAACAATGTTGGATTTAAGCCACTCTAGTGGAATATCAGAAATATAGTATCAACACATGACTTCAACACTTAATGACCTGAATGTAAACCCAGAAGCATCACAGCCACCAACCAACACATTCAAACAAATAAAACAAAGAACGATATGTTTAAATGCTAACGTACGTTTACACTGGGAAAACACTGTGTCCCAAGTCTCTTTTTACATGTTATTTCATCTTTTATATAGTTTTTGTATTTTTACATCTTATTCACTTGTTTTCGTTCCAGGGTTTTTGCACCTGAGGCCTCTTTTCTCCAGTTCTCATGAATTTGGAGATTTCCAGAAACTCTTCCTCTATATTTTACTCCAATAATTGGAAAACAGTCAAAACAACTTCCCTACTCTTCTTCTGTCTGGACCCTTAGTTTGGGGCAGCCTATTTCAATGGCAAATATTGTACTAATTAGGTATTGTTTTTTTTTTTTTTTTATTTTATTTGATCCCATGGAAAGCTGAATTACCCTAAGAAAAAAATGAAGCAGATGTCAATCTCAGTCATTTTGTTAAACTACAGTCCTGTTTTAGCATGGGTTAAATGGTAAAAGCACACATCAATCATGCAGAACACTGAGACCACCCACAGGTAAAGTGGTATTAATTTCCAATGGGACTGGTCTGTGGGTGGGATACGGGTCAGATCAAGTGGTGACAGGGGGACACATTTCATGTTCAATAGTCTCTGTGTTTAAACTAAAAAAAAACTGATCTCCATGTTTAATACATGAATGAATAGGTCTCAGTAAGTACTTTCACATGACATATGTTACAATTTACAAAAAAAACCATTTTGGGGATAAAAATACTTAAATTACTGCTGTGTGACACGGGGACTCAAAATGAACATCATATTTTTTTCACTTTACACAAATGTACAAAACATGCTGTTCTCATCATAAATGGATCCTAAATGAAACAGGGCTTTAGCTCTGATGTTCAACTACAATAGTGATCAATATTGGATAAAAATGTTTAAATGACAAGTTTTTATGAACACAAATATTTTGTGGACCACATCAGTCCAGTTCTGAGGTCTCTACACTGGCTCCCTGTCTCTCAGAGCATAGACTTTAAAATTCTCTTGCTAGCATATAAAGCACTGAATGGTTTAGGCCCAAAATACATCAGAGACCTTCTAGTCCAGTATGAACCATCCAGACCACTCAGGTGGTCTGGTGCAGGTCTGGTCTGTGTTCCAAAAGTCAGAACTAAACATGGAGAATCAGTGTTCAGTTTCTATGCTCCGTATATCTGGAACAAACTACCAGAAAATATCAGGTCTGCTGCGAGTCTGAGTTCTTTTAAGTCAAGGTTAAAGACTGACCTGTTCACTGCTGTCTTTGACTAAAAGACTTTTTACTTTTTAAATTTTATATTCTCTTTCGAAACTCTGCACTGCAACTCTTACTTTAATATGTGTGTGTTTTTATATTTTTGGATTTTATGTGTTGTTTTCTTACTTGCTGTTTTTAATCACCTTTTACATGTTTCTTTTATAATGTTTTAAATTTGTTTCTTTTTCTCTGTCGTTGTATTCCAATGTCCCGTGTGAAACACCTTGAATTGCCTTGTGGCTGAAATGTCCTATACAAATAAACTTGCCGTGCCTTGCCTTACTGTTGAATAATTAGTTCCTACAGATTCACAGACTGAAAATATCACTGATACAAGCAAGAAAAAATAGTATAATTAAAGTTAATAGTGCATCTACATATTTTAGTCCTTTTTAGATTTCATTTTAAATTGATTATATCTTTATGTCTTTTTTTCTACAAGAGATAATGAAATTTTGTAAACAGTTCCATAAAATACAGTTCTTAAGCTAAAAAATGAGTCTATTTGATAAATGATAGGTGAAACTTTAATTTCTGACACTGACGTTTACTTTTGCTTGATCTGACCCATATATTAGGCAGCAGGTGAACATGAATTTCTGGTATGATAAGACCTCAGACCTCCAGTTATAATAATGTCATGGCTAATCAGTGTGTCTACTGGTCAGGTAAGTTAGATTTAAGTATTAAAATTTGTATTCATCAGTGGTTTTTCTTTGAGTTCCTTTTTATAATCAGAAATGTCAAATATGTTCTCTTTCTTCTCTGATGTAAGATTTGAATGAATGGATGAACCCATTGTTATTGCATGTTCACTGCAATGAACTGTGTTTTCTCACATAAAAGTGAAAGTGTCCATTCATCTGCTCAGACACACACTCACTTAAGCACATGATCAATTATTTACTGATAGCTGAGGTAAAATACTGATGATGTGTTAAGTTTCGTATATATAGAAGTGGTTTGAATAACTTTACATTTTCAGTTTAGGTATCTAAACTGGCCTCATAAATTAGGAGTATTCATTCACCAGTTTTTCCACTTACTGAGAAAACATCATTTTTTCAGTCTTATTGATGTATTTCTTTCCTATCATATTCTTCAATTCAGTTTTAGCATTTATTTTCAAAGTGCCTCCTTTGGGTCTACAAAACTTCAAAAAGTAATGGAAAATGTCAGTTCCAAACTCCATGCTATTCATGTATTAATGCACTATTATCTGCAGTACTGTAAACCACCGTGTCCACTAGTTCACACACAGAAATGGTGGTTACAGTAGTGTAGCAATTCTCAAACTTTTTACAGTGAAATATGCTTACCCTGAAATATACTTTTTTAGCCAAGTACCCCCTACTCTCGCTTCCGCGTTTTTGATTGAAAAAATAAGGCAAAATTTGTTCTTGTGCCTAAAAGGCGTCTGTTTTTATTTTTAAAACTTTGAAAAAACAAACAAACAAACAAACAAACAAAAAACCAGTACATATATTTAACTTTAATATACAAAAAATAACAAATCTTTATAAGTAAATTTTGTGTGCCAAACATAAACTGAAAAGTGCCCTCTTTCATTGATAAGAAAAATGAATTAATTGGTCATTACTGAATAAATTAACCTTCCATCAACAAAAATGAATAACTCAAATAAACTCATCTCGGATTATGTAAAATACAAATGAGCTTAAAATGTTACCAAAGCTTAAACAAGATGACAGACAATAAAACTAGGAGTGTCAATTTTTTTCATTAATTGTCATTATTTATTTTGTATTCAGTACATGATGACTTATTTAATGTATTATTCCAAAACAATTTCAAGTACCCCTTGGGTTTCTTCCAAGTACCCCTAGGGACACGCGTAGCCCACTTTGAGAGATTGCGACAGTGAATGCATACGATGCATTCACGTTCATGTTACATTTTCCTGCTGTGCTTCTGGTCGGACACCTTGTCCGCATGTGAAGGCATTCTATTTTGAGATTTGTTTACTTTATTCTTTTTTACCTTCATTCTGTTGTACTCATCAGTAGACGCTTGGCTGAGCCTGTAAGTGGCGGCACAATAACACCTGCTGTTCCAGATGCTGTTATTTTACACAGATCATAGTAGTTACGAGATTTGTCAAATATGCTCCGTAGATAAGATATATGTAGGTCAGCGGCCTAAAGTCCCGTCTCCGGGTCAAAATCAACAGAAACTTTAAAATAAAAAACACATATGTGAGAGAGTGTGTGTCAAGGGACAGATTGAAGAAGGTAAAATGAACCATGTCACACTCACCTTGCTCCCACTGACACCATGCTGTCACTGAACTGAGATGCGTTCAAGAGCCCTGCGTTACTTCAGAACCAATACATTCACAGACACTACACTTTAAGCATTACAGCGAGTTCACTTCCTAAAAGGGTAACCGTGGTGCCTCCATGTCTTCTCTACCCTCGTGTATTAGTTTGAATAGCCTAGCACTGAGCTAATCTTTGGCATCCATGTGATCGCCATTTGTTTTGAATTTTCTTCCGGGTGTGCGTAAAACCGTGGGCGGGGCTCAAAATATGACGCGTCAGGAAGAGCCGCGAAAATCCAAAAGCTGCGGTTTGGCATAAAACATAAGGGTACATTCGAGAAGTACATCACGGAGAGAAAAATAAAGACGAAACCTTCATAAACATGGAAAAAGTGACTGCAACAGGTAAACATCTGCATGCAAAGCTAGATTGGCCAGTTAGGAGATTTAAGTTTGTTTAATAATGTTAACCGAGCCAAACAGACGCTAATGCTAGGTTTGTTGGGTTTGTTCTACTCCCTGCCGAAAGCAGCTCCCCCTTCATAAGTCAGCCACAAAGAGGACAAAGTGCACCAAATTCACCCGTCACACCAGAATAGCTCCAAATGTGAGCTGCTAAAGTCATTTCACTCCTTTAGCTTCACAAGCTAACTCTGATGGGGGATGCAGTTTTCGGTAGAACCCGGTGCCAAATTCTGCTCCCTGCCGAAAACTGCATCCGCAGGTGATGCAGTTTCCGGCAGTGTCTGTTTATATTGTTATATATTTTGTGTGTTGTGTATCTAAGATTTAACGTTAGAAAGTTTTATGCACCTTACAGTTGCACATTATTTAATAAACAGACAAAAAACATAACTGCAATGTTGTCCTCTTCATGGCTGACTTAGGAAGGTGGAGCAGTTTTCGGCAGGGAGTAGAATTCGGTACAACAAGGCTAACCAAGGCTCCAGTGTTTAGGACAGGGCTCTCAAACTCATTTTCTTTCAGGGGCCACATTCAGCCCGATTTGATCTCAAGTGGGCCAGACCAGTAAAATAATAACATTATAACCTATAGAGAATGACAACTCCAAATGTTTGTCTTTGTTTTAGTTAAAAAAAAAATAAAATAAAATAAATTAGGAAAATACTTACTTATATAAACTAATCAAACAAAAAAAGATGTGAATAAAACAGAAATTTCTTAAGAAAAATAAGTGCAATTTTAACAATATTATGCCTCAACTTATCATGTCTACATGTGCATTATGGAACCAAACTAAACCACTAAATACAGAAAACAGGCAGAAAATTGTTAAAATTGTGCTTAATTTTCTTTACACATTTCAGGTTCTTCATATTTGTTCAGTTTATTCACATTTTATTGTTACAAGATAGTTTGTAAATGTAAATATTTTCACAATTTAATGTTATTTTTTGCAATAAAACAAAGACAAAAATTAGAAGTTGTCATTATTTATAGACATAATGTGATATTTTTTTCACATCAAACCAAGAAGAAAATATATATTCATTATTTTTTTGCAGGTTTTTATGCTGTTATTTTACTATAGATCATATTGGTCTGTATGTGGAAGCTGAACTAAAATTAGTTCGACAGCCTTGACTGTGGAATTTTTGCACTTTGCAAGTTCAGTCCATGGGCCGCATTGGAACCTTTGGAGGGCTGCATTTGGCCCCTGGGCTGCATGTTTGAGACCCCTGGTTTAGAACTTAGAGAGCTGAAAGGACGGTGTTTGTATTCGCAGGTGTGTTGAATCATCTGAGTCTGATGGAGGCTCAGACGAGGAGCTCCAAAGATCACCGTCAGCAGCAGCAGCAGAGCCGTGTGGAGGAGCTAAAGGCTAAAGTGGAGGAGCTAAAGAGGCACCGAGACCAGCTGAAGAAGGAGGTCGAAGTGTATGAGGTGACAAACATACTGTTCATCTGGCAAAAAGGAAGTTTAGACTTAGAGTTAGTTATTTCTTACTAGATGACACACTCTGCCCTTCAGTCATTAGTTTTAGTCTTATATCCTCGCATACTTAACCAAATACAGCCCAATAGAATTATATGAAATGGAAAAAAAAATCATCTGTTATGAAGACTAAATTGTTCACACTGATCACATTTTAGGGTTCTTTTTACAATTGAAATATTGTATTCTCAACCTCGTAAAAGTAAGAAGGTATTGTCAGCAAACTAGTGTTCATTGTGTGTAAAATGGCCCATCAGTGTCTTACTGTTATACAGTGCTTTGTATCCAGTATTATTACTGCTGTATTGATGTGCATGTTACATTTTACTGCTGTGAATCTGTTGAGATCACATGTCCAGATATGAAGGCATTCTAATCTGTGCTCTATTCTTTTTAACTTAAATCTGTTGTCCTTAGTACTAGATGCTTGTTTGAGCTAGTTAGTGGCAGCAAAAGCACAAGTGTGTATCTGTTTACACATACATTAATATTCCACTAACATTTAGAGTTATCCAAACCACATATTCCCCAAATATTATGAGGGTTAGTTTTTTGGATATGTATGCAGTGGCACTATTATGGGACTGCAGTGCTTAACCTAAGCTGAAGAAACTGAAAAAGGGTTTGATTCATCTTGAGAGAAAACATACATTAGCCCTAATTGACTGTTTTTTTTGTTTTCTTTTCTTTTTGGAGGGGGGGGGTGTTATTTGCAAAATTTAAATTGCATGTTTACATCATCAATGAGAAAATTTGTTGTGTGTTTCTTTGCACTGATTAAATAGGTCTGAAATTATCCAAAGTGTGCAGTTTTTAATAAGGCCTAAAATAACCAAGTGAAAACCATGATGTCTTATTTGAGGGTTTTATTACAGGGCATAAAACATAGCCTGTTTCTAATCAGCTGGAGTAGAAACAAAGATCTAGTCTGTTACAAATGGAAGAAACACACCTACTGTTGAACAGAATGAGGACACCGGAACGGAAAAGATGTGTAAATCATATGAGAAACTCTGTCACCAAGAACATGGCTGTTCTGTAAAATATTTTGTGCAGTGTATTATATGTAATTTCCCTGTGTTTGCAAACTGAACACACATGTTTAGGTGTCATTTCAGACAGACCAAATGGTGTCACAGAGTGATCCTGCAGTACAGTACAAACATGCAGAAGTACAAAATGTTGAGAAGATCAAGACTTGGACAAAAAAAATAAAATCAAAAACTGTTAGCTGCTAGCTTGCATTTCCACTGCAGGTGTAGTTATTACTATTGTGATGTCATCTTCAGCGTCAGTGCAGTGAAGTAACAATGGAGGAAGCATGAAAATTTACATGATAATTTCCTAAATAAAACATTGTATTTTTTCAGGCAACAATATACTTGTTTAGACTGATGTCTGTAGTTGATTTAACAACATGGAGCCTATGTGAATATTTGTGTTTTTGGACACTTCCTTTTTGTTTGGCTTGGCCTCCTGTTTGTGTGCGTGTGATGATAATGATGATGGCACAGTGACAAGTTCTGGATCACCCAATCTGTGATCTGCAGGATTTTACGTCACATTATGGTGATCATTGTATTGTTTTGGCTCACTTGGAAGCTCAGCCAAGGTGAAACTGGAAATAGTACCTTGTGCCCCCTGCTTTCACTTAGTAGAAATCCAAAAACAAAACAAAAAAAAAAAGCCATGCTGAGTCGAGATACTGTCAGTGGAAATGTTGCATTTGATGTCTCCCTCCTTTTTAGAGTGTCCGGACACTGAGGGCGTCTATGGACTCAAAGTCTGTACATGAAGAAGATGAGAGAATGGACGGTGACTCTGAGAACGCCGAGATTTTGTGGCTGATGGCCAAACATTGTCAAGTGACAGACCTCCTGCATGCTCATCGTCTCATTGGTAGATATGTCCTGTTGTGAACATCGTCTTAAGTCACTTACATGTGAAACCATTTTAACTGTTTCTCTTCTCCAGGGGGTTTCGAGATCATTCAGACTAAACAGGGTAAAGGCCTCTGTGTGTCTGTAGCCACCTCTTATGAAGGGGTCTACTTGGACAGATACAGCCTCGAATTTGACACGAAGCCGACCTTTAGGATCACTCGCCACAACATTCCCCCTTTCATTCCTTTGAACAAGCTCACCGAGCAGAGCAACATGACAGAGACAGAATTAAAGGCATTTCTGCATATTCTCAGTCAGCATCTCAACGCTTATGCTGGTCGCAAGCAGCAGTTACAGCTGGTTAAGGTGCCAGAGATTTATATATTTAATATAGTTTTCAACAGTTCTGGACAGTTGGTTTCATTTTTCTCTGGGTGTTTGTTCTGGTGTGTTATCGCACAGTTTCTGTCCTTGTTGTCTAGGAGCATCATCAGTCTGTGGAGGTGATGGAGAGTAATGCTTTATGCTCACTGCTGGTGCTGTTGTTCACTGTGCCAAAGAAGAGGACTCCTGTTCTGTGCACAATGGAGTACCTGGACCACATCAGATGTCTGCCTACACGAGTCTACTGTCAGAGTGAAGGTACGTTTCAATAACAATTTCAGTCACAGGGTTAGATTCAGTCTACTGTCAGTGTTAAGGTCGGGGTCAGTCTACCATCAGTGTTAAGGTTAGGGTCAGTCTACTATCAGTGTTAAGGTTAGGGTCAGTCTACTATCAGTGTGAAGGTTAGGGTCAGTCTACTATCAGTGTGAAGGTTAGGGTCAGTCTACTATCAGTGTTAACGTTAGGGTCAGTCTACTGTCAGTGTTAAGGTTAGGGTCAGTCTACTGTCAGTGTGAAGGTTAGGGTCAGTCTACTATCAGTGTTAACGTTAGGGTCAGTCTACTGTCAGTGTTAAGGTTAGGGTCAGTCTACTATCAGTGTTAACGTTAGGGTCAGTCTACTGTCAGTGTTAAGGTTAGGGTCAGTCTACTGTCAGTGTGAAGGTTAGGGTCAGTCTACTGTCAGTGTGAAGGTTAGGGTCAGTCTACTGTCAGTGTTGAGGTTAGGGTCAGTCTACTGTCAGTGTGAAGGTTAGGGTCAGTGTACTATCAGTGTTAACGTTAGGGTCAGTCTACTGTCAGTGTTAAGGTTAGGGTCAGTCTACTGTCAGTGTTGAGGTTAGGGTCAGTCTACTGTCAGTGTGAAGGTTAGGGTCAGTGTACTGTCAGTGTTAAGGTTAGGGTCAGTCTACCATCAGTGTTAAGGTTAGGGTCAGTCTACTATCAGTGTTAAGGATAGGGTCAGTCTACTGTCAGTGTTGAGGTTAGGGTCAGTCTACTGTCAGTGTGAAGGTTAGGGTCAGTCTACTATCAGTGTTAAGGTTAGGGTCAGTCTACTGTCAGTGTTGAGGTTAGGGTCAGTCTACTGTCAGTGTTGAGGTTAGGGTCAGTCTACTGTCAGTGTTAAGGTTAGGGTCAGTCTACTATCAGTGTGAAGGTTAGGGTCAGTCTACTGTCAGTGTCGAGGTTAGGGTCAGTCTACTGTCAGTGTTGAGGTTAGGGTCAGTCTACTGTCAGTGTTAAGGTTAGGGTCAGTCTACTATCAGTGTTAAGGTTAGGGTCAGTTAGGGTCAGTCTACTGTCAGTGTCGAGGTTAGGGTCAGTCTACTGTCAGTGTTAAGGTTAGGGTCAGTCTACTATCAGTGTTAAGGTTAGGGTCAGTTAGGGTCAGTCTACTGTCAGTGTCGAGGTTAGGGTCAGTCTACTGTCAGTGTTAAGGTTAGGGTCAGTCTACTGTCAGTGTTAAGGTTAGGGTCAGTCTACTGTCAGTGTTAAGGTTAGGGTCAGTCTACTGTCAGTGTTAAGGTCCACTTCAATCGTCAGTCTAAGAAATGAGGTAAGATGTGCTCAGTCTGTCTGTATCCTCTTACACCAGCACATAATGACTCATTATTTTTCTTTCTTTATCATAAACACTGATCCTCTTTCAGATATGCTCATGCCTGTATTGTGCACTTGCTTGTCCCTTTAAATGTTTTTCAGACACTGAACTTCCTGAGTGTCCACAGTGGAAGTCCAACTGCCTCCTACTCATGGAGAACCCTGTGCACAAAGCTTTGAGCACCATGAAGACCATGGGCCATATTGTGTAATGTATCTCTGAAGGAGGACTTGTACATGCTACTGAACAGTGTTTAACATGTACAGTACTATGCAAAAGTCTTCGTCCACCTTTAGATTTGGTGTTTTTCCAGTGATGTAATGGACATATATCTATTTGTCAATCTCTTTATTCAGACACAACAAGAAAATACAGCAAAGATGTACAATAATAAGACAAAAATAACTACACAACTAAATTGTTTGTACAGGCAGAAGTAAGTATTTAGTGTGTCTTCTGTTTCTATGACGACCGTAGCTCAAGCGTGAGTTCAGTAAAACCTGGTGCAGAACAACAGAAGTGCAGTCAGTCTTAGTTTGTCACAACTGAAGAGTTCATGGCCTGTTTATGGCAACTGTGAGAAATGCTGGAATTTGAAAATCTACACGTCGTCTTTCTGCAGCTCTGTCCTTTTGGTCCAGCTCAAAACCCTAAATACAAATGTGGATTAAACTCATGTGGCTTATTGCTGTATGAAAAAATGCTGCCACTTTTCTATGTTGAGACACAGAGTAGAGCAGTCACATCCAGGCAGTTGGCAGTTGTGATCTGCCAATCACAGTTTGAACCCTCCCGCCTGTCTGAAAACTTTTGATGAGCCAAAATCAGAGCATCGTGAAGTAGATATAGAAACCTCATGTCCTTGGACACTGGAATATTTGCCCATTAATGCTCAAAACTATCAGGCTCTGCAGCTTTAAGGGCAAAGCCAAGCCACATTAAATACTGGACACATTGGACTGTACAAGTAGTTTATTCTCTACAACCTGATCAAATGACAAACCTACTAATGGAGGGTTTTTAATCAGGTCCCCAGTACCTGTATCCAGACTCCTGTAAAATGTGGTCACTAGACTTAGAAGGCGATGTTCTACACAATGTAGAAACAGTTTAGAGAGGAATCAACCACATGTTAATACTAAATTACTAGCCACAAATATTTTGTCACTTTTCTAAAATAAATAAAAGCATAAATGTAAAGTTGTAGGGCCTTGTAGTTCTTTATTGATACCAAGATGTTTGACACTATGCATTTTGATTTTTATTCCAAGTTGTGTCTAATGCATTTTCAACTTTTATACCAATGTATCAATGGTAATTTCTGATTCTTGCATCAGTACAGATGTTGTATTTCTGAAATGTTTGCTCTTAAATGTCTTTACATTTTGGTGGTATGGTTAGAATTACTCTACCTCACAACCTAAGACTTTTGCTCATTCTTGTAAATACAGATGTAGTTATTATTGTCTTCAAAGTGATTCAACAGTTGTTAAATGTGTCCCATATCCTCTATGGAGGCTCTAGATCCATTTTTCGTTTGTCGCTGAGTTTGTCTATAAACTCTTGGACTTTGTTGTGTAAAACTTCCCACTGGAAGCGTCTGGTCCGCTCCTGTTCCTCTTGGGCTCTCTGTCGTTTCCTGGCCTGTTCTTTCTCTGATATGGAGTCGATGGTGACCAGGTTTTTCATCTGCATGAGGGACACGCTGGCCTGGACATGTCCTCTGTGTCTCACCGGAGTGTTGGTGGACAGAGGCGGCGCTGAGATTGACCGACTCGGTTCTAGTTCAGAGTCTCTGTAGTGAACCCGGCCCCCTCCATGGGAGGTGTGGACCCCCCTGTGGAGCGTCTTTGCATGCAAGTGTTTATCTATGTCCCTCATAGCGATGTCGACGGTGGCCTTAGGCTCACAGACCTTCACCGTCACCACTCGGGTCTGTTCCTGGACCAGGGATCTCCTCCTCTGCTGCAGGACTTTACGGCTGGACCTGTACTGCTTCTCCAGCTGCTCCAGTCTGTGGCGCAGTTCTCTGTCAGCCTTTTGGTTCATCACTCCCAGCTCTTTCTGCAGAGCAGATGGCGTTCTCCTGGAGCTTTTATCCATTCTGCACAGAGGAAAGGAATCCAGTCTGGTTTAGGGTCATTACACAGTAAAAACAGCCTGTTCTCACTCCCAGGTCAGTGCATACTCAGTCCTGTGTCCTGACAGAGGTCATTGTAAACACTTGAACACATGAAACCTATAACAGGTCAGATGATGTTGTTAAGTTGAATAGCTGGGGAGGGTGGAGAGAAGGGACTAGAGTTTGTGTCCTGTTTTTTATTAGTTACTGTGAGTTATTTTGTAGACTTTAAGATGTAAAATATGAATTAAAATATACTCTACATGGCCAAAAAAAGTCTCCACCTGTATTTAGCTCAGTAAATAGTGGAGATTCTTCATTTGGACGATTACTGTAGTGACTGAGAAGAGAGGTGGATGTAATGATTACCCATCATGCCTAGTGCCTACAGTACAAACCTGTGGGGTCAGTGTTATAGTGAAAATGATAATGGTGAAAGTAAATGGTGGGATATTACATAAGGTTGTAGAAAACAGCACAACAATGAACGCTCACTGTAATCAAAGCTAAAGTGTATGTAAATGTACTTCTAACCTGGATAAACCTTGTAAGGCTCTCTAACAATTAATACAGTACATTTAAATCATTTTATTTTCATAAATCTATTCAGTGATGAGGTACATTTTGTTAGTTTCTTTTCTTTTTCCAAGTCAATAATCTTTCATTGTTCATAAGATTTACAAAAATGTTAATTTACTCATAAATTAATGCAAAGTACATTTTTACACAATTATTTAATCTTAAAAAATCATAAACTTAATGAAATATTTAAGAAAAGCACCAAAATAATGTGAAATGTTAAAAATTAAGAACTCAATTTCTAAACATTTCCTCTATTAAAAAGTAGTCATGTAATCATACTTTTTGACTGAAATGTGTTAAATTTTTATAATTTAGATGGTTAATTCACTTTAATATTTGTTAAAACTGGCTTCAATGTATTTTATCAAGTAAATTTTATGTGTATTTCTGACAATTACTTCAAATCTAGTCTCACATTTTACTGAAAGCAGCACTGAAAATAACCCTCATTATTGTGTCACTGCT
This sequence comes from Sphaeramia orbicularis, assembly GCF_902148855.1. Taxonomy (NCBI): domain Eukaryota; kingdom Metazoa; phylum Chordata; class Actinopteri; order Kurtiformes; family Apogonidae; genus Sphaeramia; species Sphaeramia orbicularis. Next base: position 5,522,037 of record NC_043978.1, on the reverse strand, counting down.
AAAACGTCAGCAAATCCTTAAATAAACACTTGTTTTTCAATCATATCTGGTGCATTCTTTCATCCGACCTTTTTCAACATCTAGAAATCAAGACTTTTCTCATAATACCTGAGAAACACACTAAATCTAATGTATCAAAAACCAGTTTGATTAAAATGGTTTCAAATCAAAGTTTATTAATATAGCACTTTACAGCAACATAAAGAAGCCCAAAGTGCTTTACGTCTAAAAGCCTGATTAAATTATAAGATAGAAACAGGTTAATCAAGTACCATAGATATGTATAAAGCAATAGGACACAACACACAGTGATAAAAGAAACCACAGATTAAAACTTAACTGTCTCAGTGTTAACGGTTTATACAAAATAAACTGTACACAGGAATCAAAGTGAAAAATAGATGAAAATTCCCAAACTGCAGTAATTGGTCCAGTTCTAAACTGTCTATAAATTCAGGACGTCTGTTTCTTACCTGAGTTTTCTCCCAGAATGCTTCAGGGTAGGGCTGTGTCACATGATAGTCCATTGTATTGTACAGAGGCCAAGTGGATGTGATTGTTGGTCGACTGTAGCGTCCTGTTGGTAACTATGAACGGACACATTCCTCACAGATAACATTTCAGAACACCTCCACAGTGGCATCATTCTGCTCATGCAGCCACTAAACACAAAACAGCCACTCCATTTGTCTACAGAGCAACGTGTTTGGATGCAGTGGCTGCCCTCTGGGCTTTACTGGTAGAAAATGTCTCAATTAATTCAAATACTACACTTTAATAATTACACTTCAATAAGTATGCTTTAATAATTACACTTAAGTAAATATGCTTTAATACTTATACTTGTGGTGCCATAAAAATAGGGATCACAGTGTGTTTTGGTTATCCATCTATATTTTGAAATCTGAATTTGACCAAAGTCAGACCACCAAAGGGTCCAGTCAGGCCAACAGGATTAATTTACGAAATGCAAAAATTACACTGAAGATATTAACAGTGATGTTAAAATCATTTCATTTCAAGTTCCACATTCAGACCAGTATGATCTAAAGTAGGTCAGACCAGTAAAATACTCATAATTATAATCTATAATGATGACTATAAATGTTCCTCTTTGTTTTAGTATTAAAAAAAATTACACAAAAATGTTTACATTTAAAAAGTATCAAAAAATAACCATTACAAGCCATTGACATATAGTTTGAAGGCATTTAATAAAATCAACAGCGTAAAGAAAGAACACTTTATAAAATAGCAATAAACATAAAATAAAGTTAACAATTTCACCATGTATTTGAAATAATTCTTGTTTAACAAATTTTTCTTCCATATTGCTGCCCCACAGCTTGGAATGTTCTATACATAAAGGTTCAATAAAATACAGAAATGTGCTGAACTTGTTTTTATTGTGTTTGTTTTTGACCTGAAACCACCAAAAATGTTGTGTTGGTGGGTTTGAACCTCCAGTCTCTGTGTATGGAGAGTGAGCTACTGTACCTATTAATTAATGCAGTGGTTCTCAAATCTGGTCCTACAGGATCCCTATCCTGCATGTTTCCAGGGGTGCCCTGTCCTGGTCCTTGAGATCTACTATCCTGCATGTTTTAGATGTTTCCCTCTTCCATCACACCTGGTTCAGTTAATGATTAGCTCATCACCAAACTCTGCAGAAGCCTGATAATGATGTCATGGCTTCCAGGTGTGCATAAAGAAGGTGATATCTAAAACATGCAGGATAGGAGTCCCCTAGGACCGGATTTAAGAACCACTAAATTAATAATTAACAGCTGGAAGTTCTATTTAGTCAGACACTCAAACACAAACTGGTGTTGCACTTTAATTTTCTGTCAGAGTACATCCGTTTGTCTTCTCATTTTTTTTTCCATATTTAGAGAAAACTTGGAGCCAAGCTTTAATCGAAGACTAGTGTATTTTTCTTGGCAGTTCTTAGGTTCAGCTGGACTTGTTTCGCTCTTTCGATTGGTGTAGTTCGTCAAGTTGTCCGCCAGAGAGCGCATTTCTCAATTTGACGGTTATTCCCACAAAATAAAAGTTACATAACGTAGTAAATTTTTATCTTCATGTAAATATAAGACTGTCTTACAACCACTAGGCAAGCAGGTCCTTTCACTTTTTCTTTACTCAAATCAAAATCTTAAATATAAAAATAAATAAATAAAAGGCACAGGAAATATAACTATTAAATGTAAATATAACAGTAAATATAACTTCCGACTGATAACCTTTAATTAGCAGATAACTCAGTGGTCTAGATTTAAAAAAGAGAGAAAGAAATCCATACAAAAATGAATTCAGTATCAAAGATGACCCAATGCCCACTTGAAGGGACAGGGTGAAAAAAATATGAAATATGTTGCAGCATTATTCTTTCAACAACAATACTTAAATCATCATTAAGAAAAATCAAACCCGCCAAATATTTTTTCCTCTTGTTCTCAGGAGGATATGGGTCTGAATGTGGAACTTGAATTAAAATGATTTTGACAGCTTTGGTTTCGACTGAAACTCCACTTCTCAATGAAATCTGTAAAAATGATCTTTTGGCTAAATCTCCCTTTTTAGAAATAACAGCTGGAACGAATGCATTTAATTCTATTTTCCTGTGTGACGTAACCCTGTGGGACATTTAATGTCTTTGTAATAAATAAATGTACATAAAGTTGATGTTTCTGCAACAACAGTAACACTGTAAGTGATAAGATAAATGAAAATGATGTTATAATGTTACTGTAGATAATGTCATACACTAAGCCTTGAATGTATGTGACCTGAGAAATTAAGCCATTTACAGATAATTCAGTGCCCCATATTACAGGACAATTTTTTATTTATTTTTAATTTTATAATGTATTCCCAAAAAAAAAGAAATTGTGGTTGTATTTTGATAATATTTACGGCTGTGAAATGTTTATGTATGGTTATATTATTACCTACTGATGGACAATCAGGACCACACTGATAAAGAAACCAGATAGTATGAGAATAAAGTAATACCAAAGTAAGCTTTTAATTAAAAGAAGTTTCCCTTTCATCTGTTTCGAATTTGTTGAGCGAATTCAACAGCCATAAACCATAAAATAACATAAAACAGTAACTTCAGACGGAATTAAAAGTTGGTTTAACACTAACGCACTCACAAAGGTGCGTTTGAGGTGACTGGGAATTTTGACAATCCTAGGCGAATGGCAGTACTGTATTACCAATATTAATAATTAAACTTAAGATAATGCTTACGCTACGTTTTTTTTTTTATTTTTTATTTTTTTTACGTAGAATCATAATAACTTTGAACATAGTATGTCGTTATTGTGAAAGTGTCAGATTTTTTCCCCCTCCCTTTAAAGTGACATCCCACGGAACTCTGCCCTGTCTAGGTTTGTTTCCTCCCGTGAACAGTGAACAACACAAATGGAACAGCTTCCACAGACCAGCAGACACCCACAGACCAGCAGACACCCACAGACCGTCGGTAAGAGCATCTTTCCTTCTGTTTAAGTAACTGACATTAAACAAAACTCCTTCAAATGTTGTGAAAATCCGCATGTTTAACCTCCAGCCTGTGGGTTCACACTCGGACTACTTGCACCTATAGCACATGTACATTAAATATGTAACAAATGTTTCATCAAGACTTTACAGACTTTTTACGCAGTGACGTTGCGTAACGTGGGAATGTAACGTAATCGCGTAAATTCTAGTTGTGTCATTCCTACTCTGGAACTACCGCTGCACTTTTTCTTCTGTTTTTTCTTTCATCTCTTCTGCTAAATAGTTTTGTTTTTTCTCATCACTTGGTGTTTGCTAACTTTCATGCACAGACGACTACGGAAAGTCACGTGGTCCATAACAGCTCCACCTCCGCCTGTAGTACTAAGACATAATACATGCTCATTTCTATTTTGTCCTAAAAAATAGCCAACTATTCTAATTATAAAAGTTATAATGCCATCTCCTCAACGTTTCAGTGTGTAAATACTTTCCACGCTGCCCCACAGGTTTTGTTAGATGAGTGGTACAAACCCTGGTGGTGGTGAACATTCCCTCCTGAACACATAACTGCACACATGAATCCCACTGCGCACACACTAAACCCTGAACAGTGAAAGAAGGTGATGAAAAGTTTGCTTTTGCACTGACACAGACAGAGGAGCGGTAATGAGCTTTAAAACCTCCTATCTGTTATAAATTAGCTAAAATTATCTGCATAAAATCCACCTCTTTATTTGTACAGGTTTTCTTGCAGCCACTAAGTAAACACATTTTTCATATATATTTATATTTCAGTCAAACCACATTAGCCACTGCTGAACCCACCAAATGCACCACATCCTTCACACTGGACAATTTCTGTTGGGAAAAACCTACGACACAGTAAGTAAGTCCATCAGCAGTAGTAAAACCTCAGTGGCTGCTGTGTTTGTGACCGTTCTTCTTCCTGCTGTAGGTCTGGAATAGAAGTTGGTGTAGTTTAGTGAAGATGATGCGTGCAGTGTGTGTTGACGAACCAGGAGGCCCGGAGAAGCTGCTGATTCGGACCGTACCCAGACCTCAGCCTAAAGACGGACAAGTCCTCATCAAAGTCCACACCACAGCCCTTAACAGAGCCGACTTACTGCAGGTAAGACACAGAGCATGTACCATCACACAGCGCAGGCACAGCTGTTACAGCTGCACCTCTGAATTATGAAGCATATGTCCGCACTAATAGTCGTTTTGTTACTTTAGTGTGTTCACACCATTCTGGTGTTCTAACCTGATACAAACCCTGTTTGACTTTGGATGCCTAGGTGGTGAAATGTTGACAGACTAAACGTGAGACTTGAATATGATTGTCTTATTAACAGTCTGGTTTGGTGCTATTTGAATAAAATTAGATTAGATTAGATTAGATTAGATTAGATTAGATTAGATTAGATGGTGTCAGAGGCAGAGATTGTACTTTTTATTAAACAAAATTTTCTTTATTTTGCAATTTGTCCCTCCCTGTTGTGTGGTGACGATGATGAAATCTACTTCTGAGGTTACATACAGGGTGAATCAGACAATTACATTTATTCTTTTTACAGATCTCGTTGAGATAATTTTTCCACACAATTAAAGAATGAGTTTTGGCCAAATCATCTTTTTCTTATTTTTTATCTTAAAATAATCAGAAGACAGATAATTAATGACACAAAATGTAATTGTAATGTGGGAAAAAAGATAAATTCATATGTAAAACTATTTAATGACTAATATGGTCTATTATCTATACTGTTTAGTGTAAGAAATTCAGACAATAAACTCCAAAAACCTTCTGGAGTTCATGTAACCTGCATCACCACAAAGCTGAAAGCAGGCCTGTTTTTCTGAGCTCATTAAAAATGGGGTGTTTAAAGTTATGTGGTTCTCTCAGAACAGTGATGCCACAAACACATACCTTTGAATATTCATGCTTTAAAAAATGTAACTGGTAAAACTTCTTTGCCTTTAGTTCTGTTACTTGGTGCAGTGTTTTTCCCTGTGTCGTCGTCATCATCGTCATCATGCAGATACTTGTTGGTCATTGTTCCGCAGAGACGTGGACTGTACCCTCCTCCACCAGGTGAGAGTGACATCATGGGCCTGGAGGTGGCTGGGACGGTGGAAACCACTGGCCCCAAGGTGAAGAGTGTCTGGAGACCCAACGACAGGGTCATGGCGCTGATCTGTGGAGGAGGATATGCTGAATATGTATCTGTACCGGAGGAACTCCTCATGGCTGTCCCCCCTCATCTCAGCCTGAGTCAGGCGGCGGCCATCCCAGAGGCCTGGCTCACCGCCTTCCAGCTCCTGGATCTGATAGGTACAGCAACTGTGGTTCTTAACTGTGTCTGTAAAACACAGACATTGATGATGTGTGTGTGTTTTGACAGCTCAGGTGAAGCAGGGGGAGGTGGTGCTGGTCCACGCTGGGGCCAGTGGAGTGGGTTCTGCAGCCGTGCAGCTGGTCCGTCTGTTCGGCGCCGTGCCCATTGTTACTGCAGGGAGCTCGGACAAACTGAAGATGGCGGAGACACTGGGAGCAGCAGCTGGGTTTAACTACAAACAGGGAAGCTTTGTGCAAGGAGTTCTGGACTTTACTGGAGGTGAATTATCATTAACTATTCATTCATTCATTTTCTGAACCCGCTTTATCCTCACTGGGGTCGTGGGGGTCACTGGAGCCTATACCAGCTACTTATGAGCGAAGGTGGGGTACACCCTGGAGTGTAGCCAGTTCATCGCAGAACTGACCTTATTAACCCTTTTATCAGTCAATTAACAAATGCTGAGCAATTCGGTAGAAATGTTCTATTATGATTATTGAGGACAATACTGTGATTCAGACATTTCTAGAAAAGGCACAGATTAATGAACATTTTGAAATCAGATTTTTTTTTCCAACTCAAAGATAAAGTAGCAAGAAAAAAGGATGCGAACCCTTTGAAATATTCTAGTTTTCGGCATGAAGTCACAGGTACAGACGATGTGTTTAACTTAATACCACACGAACAGTTATAATATTCCATGTCTTTACTGAACACATCACCGGAGAAATTTTAATTTAATGACTGGTTGAACCTCCTTTTGCATCAATAACGTGAAACAAAAGTTTTTTAGCTTCTGATCAGACCTGCATCATGTCCAGGGACATTTCAGACCATTCCTCCTCATAGAACTGCATCGTCTCATCCATATGATGAGTGTGAATGGTTCTGTTCAGGTCATTCCATCTCTGTTGGATTAGGTCTGGGCTGGTTTTTGTTTTTCTGGAGCCATTCTGTAATTGTTTTGCTTCTGTGTCTGTGGTCATTGTTCTGCTGCATCACCATCTTCTGCTGATCTTCATCTGGAGGACAGACACCCTGACATTATGCTGAAGGATACGCTGATAAACAGTTGAATCCATTCAGTCCATGATGTCATGTGGTCCAGACCCTCAGGCAGTAAAACAGAACCACATCATGATGTTCCTCAACCAAACTCCACTGTGGGGATGATGTTCTCATGTTAGTGTTCACTTCCCTTTTCACATTAAACCTAGAGCTGTGTGCTCTGTGTTGTGAAATGTAAGGAGGCTCTTTGTGATGTGGTTTTTTGTAAATCTTCCTCTCTTTGACTTTTATATTAGACTCATGAACAGATGTTCACCTGTTTCAAAGGTTCCTTCAGGCCCTTATAGTTCTTTTTCACCTGCTGATCCTTCTGTGTTCTGCATTCTTGGGGTCAGTTTGTCTGGACGTCCACCTCTATGGACAATATCCACAGTATTAAATCATCTCCATTTCTGGACAGTTTGTCTGTGGACCGGTGAATCCTTAAAGTCTTTCAGATGACTTTTTAACCTTTTCCAGTCACATGCAAATCAACAATTCTTGATCGTAGATCTTTTGTTTTTGTGAGGGATGTTTCCCATGAGCAGATGCTTCTTGTGAACAATAAAGTCAACAGCTTGTTTTTTTATTAGTCAAAGTGGGTCCATGCATGGATCAAACCTCATTTTATTGATCAGAATTCACAATTTCAAATTCTTGACTAATGATCTTTTTTTTGGAGTCATTAGTCTAAGAGTTCACTAACTTTTTCCAGCAGCTGTGAATGGTTAAATAAGTGTGTTCTATAAAGACATGCAATATTGTAATTGTTTGTGTGGTTTAAGGTTAAGGACATTCTATTTGTACCAGACTTAGATGCAGATCAAATCACAGTTTATGACCAATTCATGCAGAAAACTGGGGAATTTCAAAGGGTTCACATACTTTTACTTGCCACTGTACAAACTAGAATTTTCTTTATAGTTTACATTACAGTCAATTAACTAATATTAACACTTTACTAGTTTATTGACTAGTAAAAATACAATAAAGTAGTGTCTTTCAGTTTGTATTTTATGCACTCAACCTCTGTTCATTGTCACAAACTGAGTGAACGAAATAAGCTTTGTAATGTGGTCGGAAGGTGGTGCTGTAGGCTGGGTTTCACATGTCTCCTGTCTACAGAGTAGAAGAAGTAGATCATTTATGAGTGTTTTCCATTTAAAATGACTACATGAGCTAATGTCTCCTCATCAGTTCACACTACAGAACCAGATATGTTTTAGACTTTAGCAGATCACCAACAGCTGATCAGTCAGATGGGCTCAGCTGAGGCCTGCAAAAAAAAACTCTGGAAAGGTTTTTGAAGCCATTCCCATGAATACTTTCTAAAATGAAACATCAAAATGCTTTTAAGTACATTTAAGGAAGCTCACCTGAACGAACCCTGGACATTTAAATCATTGAAGCTGGATCAACCCGTAAGAAAGAGTCGTCATCCAGACAAAACAGAAGATGTTGTAAAGAGTAAAACAAAGCACGGAAATTAAAAAACAGTTTTTATTTTGTTTCTTATTTTGTTTAGTATGCTTAGTAGTTTGCAAATTTTTGTTGTTTTTTGTTCAGATTACCCCATGATACCTCTATAAGGTCAGAGGTCAGTTTATTTCAACAAATGTTTTGTTCATTTGACAGGTAAAGGAGCAAATGTCATCCTGGACTGTATTGGTGGGAGTACCTGGGAGCAGAATGTCACTTGTTTATCCACAGATGGCAGGTGGGTGCTTTATGGCACAATGGGAGGCCGTGAAGTGAACGGAGATCTGCTCGGAAAGCTGCTGTCGAAAAGAGGACATTTACTCACCAGTCTCCTGCGATCCCGAAACCTGCAGGTGGAAACTCAGTTCAATATGACACAGTAGATTCAGGGTTAGTCCTGAATCTGAAGTAGATTTATTGTTAGTCCTGAATCTACTGACCCTAACCCTTTGTCTTTACTGCTGATCCATCCATACATACATTCATGTAAATGGTGGCTGTGACTAACCTGATCTGCTTCATTCTGTTCACAGTATAAAGCAGACTTGGTGCGTGCTTTCTCACAGAGAGTGTTGCCATATTTCTCAGAGCATCCGTCCCCCCTGAGGCCGGTGATTGACAGCACTTTCAGCCTGGACGACGTCACCAAGGCTCATCAACACATGGAAGACAACAGCAACATGGGAAAGATAGTCCTACATGTGATTCCTCAGAGTCAGGAAACGCAGTAGTATGATCAGTATTCATCCGTCACACGCACCTTTGATTTATGCCAGTGAATGTCACTATGGAACAGTGGGGTTTGTTTAATGCAGGTAATTTCACAGTAGATGTGCATCATCTGCTGATAAAATGACCCGCGTCTTGATGTATGATGTTTCACCGTGTAATAAAGTGAATTAACAAATGATTGATTTTTAGTTTTCATTGGAATGTAGAAAATATTTCAACTTTTGAGAAATGGGGGTTGTACCACTTAAAACTTAAATGACTGGAGTCGCAAAGAATGCATAGTTTGACAGTTATAACCAAAACTTGTCAGTCAAAGATTTAAATGATTAAAAATGATAATCTATCATAAGTATAACTAATGTATAAATGATCATTTTTGGTTTTACTTTTTGAACATCATGAACTTAAGAGTATTTTGACAGTGACCCACCCCTCTCATCAACCCTGAAACTCACACATAAAACCCACCAATGACCCTACCCCTAGGGACACACCCTCTACAACCCTAACACTTAAGTTCAATAGCATGTGGACTACCACCTACGCAGACCACTCCCCCTGCAGGTTTATAAGTCCAGTTTCCCCCACCAGTTATTAGAACTGAAGAAGTTTCTTGGATGAGGGATGAAACGTTTTCAAAAGAGCTAAATTAGTCCAGTTGAACCGAGAAGAACTACCAAGAAGAACGATGACCTGGGCAAATGAAAACCAAAACAGAACATTACTAATGGGATACAGAAATAATACTTTTAAAGTACACTGGAAATACATTGACATTTGTTTTTTTAAAAAAGAGTATATTTTGCAACTTAAATTAAACTAACTTTTCCAGACTTTTTTCGAAGTCCTTCCCATTGACAGATAATGAGATTGTCTGACAGTGTAAATGTACTACTGTTGTACTGATGTGGAGCGCCTTAGGTAAATCAAATCCCACACCACCAGACTTATGAACAGTTACTTCCCCTGCATTTTGTGGACTGTAAATTCACACCATACTTCACTGTAGCATGCAATAACTACACACGGAACATGCACCCCATGTCTGGCACATGTATGTTTACATTGCCTACCATGTTCACTACCTTGTTACATTTGTACTGTTTACACCAGGGGTGTCAAACTCCGGTCCTTGAGGGCTGGTATCCTGCATGTTTTAGATATTTCCCTCTTCCGTCACACCTGGAAGCCATTACATCATTATCAGGCTTCTGCAGAGCATGATGATGAGCTGATCATTAATTGAACCAGGTGTGCTGGAAGAGGGACATATCTAAAACATGCAGGATACAGGCCCTCAAGGACTGGAGTTTGACACCCCTGGTTTACACTGTCAGTACCGTATTACATTTGTACTGTTTGCACTGTTTCATATATGTTTACACTGCTTGCAGTGTAACATTTGCACATTTTTATATTACTTTTATATTCTTAAATTTACCCTTTCATACAGTATATCTCTAACTTGCACATTTGCAACTGCACACTACTTTATATTTCTTTCTTTCTTTTTTTTTTTTTTTTTTTTAATTATATGTCTGCATTGTACTGTGTGGTTACTTAGATGATGTTAGTGCACCGCTGCCGGCAGAAACCACCTGCAATTTCGGTGTATAACTGGTGTAATGACAAGAAATTCTATTCTATTCTATTCTATTCTATTCTATTCTAGTCTATTCTATTCTCAGTACTTCAGTACATGTCAATCACATGCGTCAGTGACGTGATGACGTAACAGGGATCCTCCCTAACTAGGTTTCTTTCCGTCCTCTGAACTTTGTGCGGGACGTGAGGACAGTACTTTAAAGTCTTGTTCCAGCTTCTTTTAATGGGAGAACTCTAGGACATTCAGCCGGAAACGTTTGGACTCTATGATCTGACCAAAAACAACGATATCAGTTAGTCTGCTAGGTAAGACCTACTTTGTAACTTCTAACTTTACCTCATGTAGCTAGTGCTAAAGTTAGCTAGGTCAGGTTAGCAGTTTGACATGAGACCATCCTGTCAGAAGAACTGAACTGAACCAGACCAGTAACTGCTTAATGACATGTTTGGACCTGTATTCTGTATCCTGTATCTGTGTCAGTGGAGTTGTGTGGCTCTCAGAACTGTTAACAGGGTTTACATGGTGTTCACAGTGTGTTACTGACATGTCTTCTCTGAACTTTTAGTCTAGTTCAGCGACTATGAGACGTTCAGGAAATGAAGTGTTGTGTTTGATGTTTTCTGTAAAACCCAGTTCCTGAAACATGGAGGACCCAAACAGAACACAGAGGAAAATGTCAACAGCCGGAGACAGCTTGTACAAAGTGTTGGGGCTTGAGAAAGGAGCGACTGCAGAAGAAATAAAGAAGGCATACAGGTGTGTTTTCACCTGTCTGTGCATTTAGTTTGAGCCTGACAGGCATCCATGCGTATTTATAATTCATTATAAGGCAGCTACTAACCAAATAGTCTTACAAAATAGTCCATTAACCCATAAAGACGACCAAAATCATCTGTTGATCTAAGATGTTTAATACCTGTTGATCCACTAATCCTATCAATACATGTAAATGACTGGTGTAAAATGCAGTTCTTCATCTTTTCATGGTCATCGGATATGACCCATTTGGACGTTCAGAGGCTCTGTAGTGAACATAGAAACAGTCATCTTCTGCAACATTGGTTCACCAGTAAAACCCACGGAGTTTGATAAATGACAGTGGATGGACACACTTGTTTTCTGTTCAGTTTTTGATATATTTAGCATAAGAACTCAATTTTCTTCAGTTTTCTCTGTTTCTGTTATAATAACCTTTGAATTTACTCTGAGCTTTAATGAACATCTACATGATCACTGAAATAAATTTTGAAAAATACCGGATTTTTACTGAAGAAATGCAAAATAAAGAAGATAATATTACAATACACAGTGATAAATCACTTAAGAAAGGGTGACTGTAGAGAAAAATTCATTTGCCAACTGCCACAAAAGTAGTGCTGGGTCTTTATGGGTAATGAGGTGATTGGTTAACTGATGAAGTTTGATCGAGTTTGATACTGAATTATGCAAGAGACAAATCCTGGGACGGAACTGTAAAAATTTAATTTAAAACTTTATAAACTCATTAGTGTGACTTTGATTTTAGTAGAATATTTACCTTGAATACAGGGTATTCACTAGATGTTTCTCTTCTTGTTAAGACTTTCATGATGATCTGTTCTTTACAGTAATTTTTCTTGTTAGGCTTATGAAGTTTAGCTATGTCTTGCTGCATCTTTTACAGATTAAAACCACAAATAACCATCTGGTTTCTTCAAGTTTCATTCAGGACAAAAACCCATTAACTCATTAATCCATTAACCTGATTTGATGTTTATTATGATCATTATTGATGTTGACTCTAAGCATTGTTATCCAAGCCCTACAACAATGTTATAAATACAAACAAACAATTATGGAAAAAAGGTCACGTGAATGGATAAAAAAGAAAATAATATACATAAATACATAGACATATTCTGAATGCATAACAAGTGTTGTCATATATAGTGTGAAGGGGCAGGTGGTTTTTCCCTCCATATGATTTCCACTCATCATTCATTTGCTCCTCAGGAAAATGGCATTAAGACATCACCCTGACAAAAACCCAGATAACCCAGAGGCTGCAGAGAAATTTAAGGAGATCAACAATGCCAACTCCATCCTCAGCAATGAGGACAAACGCAAGATTTATGACGAGTATGGATCCATGGGCCTGTATGTGGCTGAGCAGTTTGGTGACGGCAGTGTCAAATACTACTTCCTCATGTCCAAGTGCTGGTTTAAGGTGAGAGGATGCTGGTATGGTGGGTTGGGTTAAGACCAGAGTGGAGCAAGAGGACACTGAGTAGTGTCATTTTTAATGCATTCACTTTGTCATTGATGTAATCTGTGAAAGTTGTGGTTTATAAAGTGCTGTTTTTTGTTTTGTGTTCAGGGGCTTATGGTTTTCTGTAGTATCATCACTTGCTGCTGCTGTTGCTGCTGCTGCTGTTTCTGCTGTGGGAGGTGTGGAAACGGCCCAGAGGATGATGACCACTTTACCTACATGGACCCTGAGGACCTGGAGGCCAAGATCAGAGAAGAGGATGCAGGTGAGTGACTTGAGTGGTTTTGAACTTGTTTAGGCTTTAAAAAGACCTAGTTTTATCTGGGCATATGACACTGTACGGTGTCAAGTCTGGAGAATCTTGTTGCCCTGTCAGTTATTACCTCATACCTCAGATGACACAATGCTTGGTTAAATTAAACTAAAATGTCTTTGTGTTGGCTCATTTACAGTTGTGGGGATGGTAGGATGACTCCCCAGTTTACAGCAGGGCTGGACATACACAGACAAACAACATCCTGTCTTTTGTGTGTGTGTGTGTATATATATATATATTTTTTATAATAATAATAATAATAATAATAATAATAATAATAATTTTATATAATATTTTGTAGTTCAACATCTTTCTTCACATGATGTGTGAGTAATTTCAAAATCAAAGTATCACTATAAACAAGAACTTATTCTATTACACTGGGCCTTGGTGAAATGTAAGAACTGGAAAATATATGTGGTAAATGCAATAAGATACATATGTGATAATTATTCACAAAAGAATAAAGGTGTCATCAGTTTTTATGTTGTGACATGACAGCAGTGTTTGATAACAGGATCCGTTCAGTCTCTTCCTGTTTCTCCTCAGCTGTTATTGAGGCCAACAATATTTGTGTTTTTGTGTTCTTGAAAGGTGTCATTTTTGTTGTGAGTAAAGATTCTCCATCTTTGTTACTCTGACATATTATTTAATACATTTGATGTGCTTCAACCTAGTGGGTAATTCAGTTTTCCCATGGAGGGTAAAGCAGTATTACTCAGTGTTATATTTACACTGCCATTTAGATGTTGTAAATATGTCAGTAGAGCTGGCAGCCACCGACCTGTAAACCAGAGGAAACATCTACGCTGACTGTCCACAGGTGACAGTGGTTGGATTGACTCTACCTAATGATAACAACTGACAGTAGTTCATTGCCTGACCAGGCCTATTATCATGTTTGTTCTGTAATCCATTTGTTTTGATTGTCTCTGATCAGTTTCGTTTGTGAGTAGAAAGAGTAGATGGGCATAATTTTTCAATATTAATGCCACATTTGTTATTACTTTATTAATTGCCTTTGACCACTGTGTAGAAACAAGTGTTTAATATGTAAAAGCTCAGTTAAAGTATAAAAGTCAAAATGAGGCCTTTGAAAGACATAGTGTTCACTGCTTTAGATGATTTCGCACCACCACGGCCTTATAAAGAGGGAATATATCGTGGTAAGTAGCGTATTACTAAAACATGTTGGTAACAGTGTTGTTGTTCAAGCCAGTAGTGGTCAGTAGTATCTGACTTTCAGTTTTACAGTGAATTGAGCAGCTCAGCCCCAGCAGCATTTATAATAATGATTCTCAGCCCTAACAATGGCAGTGGCAGTCTAAAAGAAGTCAGTTTTCATGTAGTAAAATGATTCCATTTACTAATCACGGTATCCTGACCTCTACATGTCGTTGACTGGGCTTCTCTCTCAGTGACTCAGATAGGTAATAATCATTCTATTCCACAGCAGGAGACCATGTTATTATAATTCAGCCGAGTCCTAGCGCTGCCTCTGAAACGTCAGTTGAAGTCTCCGTGTCAGGTAACCCAGCTCACCGCTGCTCTGTGCTGCTTCACTAATCCCAGAATGCAGCTGTGTGTCATGTTTGTTGGCTGTATTGGTACCAGTTTATGCACTAATATCCACTGGTGTTCTGAACATGTGGCTTATGCTTCTGCTGGTATTTGAACCTTAAACCATATAAGTGAACTTTGCTTGCTTGCGCTTATAACTGCTGATAATGTTATTAATGAGGACGGAAGAAAACTTATAAAGTTTAGATGGGAGACGGACATTGTTACTACTACACACATTATATCTATTTTTCAAAGTCATAGGTCTGTGTATCGCCTTACCTGAAACCACTTCACACCATAGTATCATATGTATATGCTACTTATACCAACATTTTTAACTTTACAAAATCAAAACCATTTAAAAACAACATCTGATTGCTGTTTTTTATAAGCTTTTGCCTCTCATTGCAATGAGAATGGAGTCAAGTTTTATGTTCTTCTTGTTTGTGATCTGCAGCTGTTTTATTGCAGCATTCGCTCTATATTCCAGATTATTTAATGGGACTTGTGTTTGAAGAAACATTTCTGTGTCCTAACATGATAGATTTTCCTCAGAGAATTTGACGGTCTTGTAGGACGGGTACATTCATCACCATAAACCCTCCAGTATACAGGTGTTTAAGTTCAGAATCCCCTCTGTTGTAGTGGTTTACTGCTTGAACTGTCACTACAGCAGACGTTAAAGAACACACACAGACTGGTGGTGAAGTCAGAAACAGACTAAATGAAGAGAGACACAAGCATCAGTAGGAAGCAAACATGAAACGGAAAAAGAAAATGCGATTGTTTTATGATTTTTTTATTATTGATTCACAACAGTTATGTTCTAAAATTCCAACACACCTACAAATACCCAGCATCACATAGGCTTCACGGAGGCAGTGATTTCTTACCTATTTTATTAATCATTTGCAGTTATTAATCCTGATTACACAAGTGAACCATAATTCATCCAAAACACCTCAGATAAGACTGAATATAAACAATGAGCTCATCCAAGGATGGACAAAGAAAAAAATAGAGCTTTAATAATAATAATAATGATGATAATAATGATAATAACAATATAGGCGGTAAGCATATTTATTCTTCATCATATGAGAATTAATAAAATGTCCTAAACAAAACCAAAATAAGGTCTTATTTGAGAATCCATATTTTATCCATATTTTACAGAATCTCACATAGGTAAGACTTAAACTTCAAACTTCAATATTTTTTTCCTTTTTAAAATGTAACTTTGTGGTGGACTCTCTCTCAGTCCTTGTTTCCTGTCTTGCTGAAATACTAACAAATGACTTTAAATATTTGAACGTGCAGGTTGGGAGGAGCAGCAGGCCAGTCTAACACCACTTTTCCACCAACAGTATCGGCTCAGCTTGCCCTGACTGGGCTCAGTTTTGGTTCCAGTGCACTGTATTTCTAATACATATGTAAAAGTCATTAGAGATGCAGAGTTAACTATAGGAAGATGATTGATGCTGCAGTTAACGGGGATGAAACTTCAAATTAAGTTCCTAAATAAACACTAACAGGAATCTAGCAGTTTAGACTCAGATCTGTGGTTGATTTGTGACCTCTCCTGCTACTCATCTCAGTTTCCCCTGTTCCATGCCTGGGTGGATGCAGTGATAAACTAGAAACACTCAGAGAGTGCAGACCTCTGCCAAGGCAGATCAGTGCTGCCCCCCCTCCCCCCCACCCAGATGTTTGTCTGTCTGTCTGTCCGTGTGTACGATAACTCAAAAAGTTATGGACGGATTTGGATGAAAATTTCTGGAAATGTTGGTACTGGCACAAGGAACAAATCATTATATTTTGGTGGTGATTGGGGGGGTGGGGGTGCACTCGTAGAGCGCAGACCTCCGCCAAGACAGATCAGTGCCCCCCCCCACCCCCATCCCTGATCACCACCAAAATGTAATCATTTGTTCCTTGTGCCAGTATCAACATTTCCTGAAATTTTCATCCAAATCCTTCCATAACTTTTTGAGTTATCTTGCACACGGACAGACAGACCAACGCCAACAAAAACATAACCTCCTTGGCGGAGGTAACCAGGACCCACTTGTCTGTGATCCGCATGGTTTTACATCAGGGTAATTATTGGGTTGGCTCACGCAGAATGTTAGCGAAAGTGATTGTAAAACTACAGCTCCTTCCTGTTCAAACCGAGCTGAGTTAATGCCAGTCGATACTGGTGAAGGAAAAGCATCATTTATGGTTTTCTCACGTGACCCTTTTAAATGAACAGTATGTAACTTCATGGTTTTAACATTAGATGGTGCTGTTTTTAAAAGAATACAGTTGCTTTATTTTGGCTACATTTCTCACTCTTTCCTGCTGCAGGTGAAAACACACCCATCGTCATTCAACCCCACGCTGCCAACGGAACCTCAAGGCCTGTATCCGAGCAGCCGATCCCGTTATCGGACGGTTGAACGGGCGGAGTGATACACGTACTGGACACATAATACAACAGACCCCTGACTGTCATTGTCAGGGCCTGTTTCCATGGTGATGCGTACAGATGCAGTTTCCTCATGGACTGACACTCGCTGTCAGCTTTTGTTTACATGATTTAAGCAGCGATTTGATTGTGCCGTTATTTAATGTGCCAATAGGTTTCCTTTTGATCCAATCACATATTTATTTTTTTAACTTTTTATTTTTGGGACCACAGCAACAAAACGTGAGAGATCAGCTCTTCTTGTTGATCTGGGGCGTGATTGTTTTACTCCTGTGCACTTTAAACGCTGTTCATTAGTTAAATTCAGAATTATGCCACACCCGAAGTTATCTTGGGTCTGAAATGTTTTAATAGGTTATGAATGAAACAAAATAGAGTTTTTCAGGTTATTTTAAATTATTGGAGGCTGATCACTTTGACTTCTTTTTTTCTTTTTTACTTAGCATGAATACATTGTAAGGTTTTATTAAAAAAAAAAAAAAGTTATAATAAGGTGCTGCTGCTGCTGTAGGAGCTTCATTTTCAGCTGTTAACAAAAAAGCTGATATTTCCCTCCACTTTCTTAGTTTGTTTATGCTGATCTCATCCCACTCTTAGAGCAAACACTTTCTTTAAAGGTCCATTGTGTACGATTTGGGGAATCTGCTTACAGAAATGGAATATTTATTGTCTCTAGTTATATTTCTAGTTGTGATTTTGGTACCTCAGGGTGTTTCTGCAGTCGCTCAAAGTGGACTTCCTCTTGTTTTTACTGTTTTATAGCAGGTGAAATCTATCAGTATGCTTCATTACTGTCACCTTGTCTCTGTGTGGACCAGAGGTAATATCCATTTTAATTGATTCAACGTTTCAGACAAACAGACAAAACAAACACTGACTCTAACACCATAACTGTATTTGATGTTTGAGAGCAGAAGGCAGAGCGCTGCAGTCTGCAACGTCACAGCTAGATGTCATTAAATATCACACACTGAACCGTGAACAGAATGGTGGCATTGTTTGTGCCAAAAGACAAGGATTGACTGAGTTTTAGAAAATCCATGCCATAGATTTATGCGATACCTTAAAATGAATATAAGAACATAACTTAGGTTTTCTTTTGCTTTAAATTTTTGAATGTGAAGCTCTGATGTCAGTGCTGCTCTATCTCCTGTAGGTACAGTGTAATTAATTCAGATGTATTTTTAATTGGGTGCTTTATGATGATTGTTAAACTAAATTCTTCACTGATGTAGGTGGTTGTTGATGTATCTCTGCTGTGTGGGTATGCTTACATACACACTATTCCATTATTACTCTGAGTTTGACAGCATATGTAGAATTAAGCTTTGCTCTGAATGGAGCATTTTCTGACTAAGACATATGAGATATACTGACATGTTTTATGAGGATTCGTTGGACCACATTCAATCTAATTTCATCTGCAGTAAATACAAAAATCTTCTCTGGTACAGATGGATGTGTCCAAAGAAAAGGACAAAAATACCTCCTGATAAACATTATGACAGAAGATATTAACAGGTTTAGAGATGTCAACAAATGTAGAGAAGTTCACCTTTAGAAGAAAGTGTTTGACCAGATGAAAGAGTGAAGATGAGTTCACGTAAAACTAAAAGGCAATCAGGGTTTGCACATATACACGGGAATATTAGGGGAATATTTTCATTAATGACATTAACAGTTTATGAGGATTCTGTTTTGTGGGAAGAATGGAAAAGACCAGAATACTG
Source organism: Sphaeramia orbicularis (assembly GCF_902148855.1). Lineage (NCBI taxonomy): Eukaryota > Metazoa > Chordata > Actinopteri > Kurtiformes > Apogonidae > Sphaeramia > Sphaeramia orbicularis. The sequence continues at coordinate 5,502,997 of NC_043978.1, read as the reverse complement.
GTGCATGTAAACCTCAGTATTGTACTTGGGCTACGTTGTGTTAAAAAAAAACAGCACTGATCAGTATTTATGAGTAGAGTGGCAACAACAAGCTGAAAACTACTATTTTGATCATTTTTCCCCACCTGTTGTAAATGGTGATGGTTTGATATTTGTATTATAAAAGGCAGGTGATTCATATATTAGACACGAACAGTAATCATGAGATAACTGATGGAAACAATATGTTGCAGCTGTAGTTTGGACTCATTTTGTACAGTTTAGTACATTTTTCTTAGCAGCAGGGTTTGTAAAGCTGAGTCAATCCCACAAATGTTTTAAAAACTATTTAGTTGAATTTTCTGTGACAGAAAACACACTTGACAAACCTGTCATAAGTGCCTAAAGATGTTTAGCTGCATTAAAGTGCTGATGTCCTGGATGTTTTTGTAATGATATTTTTGGCTTCATGTATTTTTCTTTTATTTTTCTGTGGTTGTGTCTCTGGTAAAGTTTGTCTGATCAAATAAACTTGGGGTTTCTTCTGTAAATGCTGCCCATCGTCGTCTTAGTCCCTGTTTGCTGTGGTTGTCCACCATCTGTCAGTCCACACCTGGGCGATCCGTGAGCCACCATTGGCTCCTGTCCAGCTCCACCCTCTCAGATAACTGGTGTAAAAGCTGAGGCAGCAGCTGCTTACATTCACTCTGAACTTGGTAACGGGAAATTAGTTTTTGGTCACTTAATATAATTGAGTTTTCTACAGATGCGGAGAAACAAAATCTTATTGACGCTGATTCGGAGCCTCTCAGATGGTAAATGTTCATTTTTTCAGTACCATGTGTACCACCTGACTCTGCTATGGCTGCATGTGTTTCAGATGTTCAGGATGTGAGACTTGGTTCTGTTCTCCTCAGGATGAATTCTCCAGAAACACATTCAGACTCTTGTGTCAGTCACGATGCGTCCAGTGTTGACATCTTGTGCCAGTTTGATCCAGTTTGTGTTGACACTGATTCAAAGACGGAGAATGAATGTGACACCAGACGTTCAGCCAGAAGAAAACTGTCCATGGCCTGTACCATCAGCTTGGTCTTCATGATGGCAGAGGTCTTTGGTAAGACCACAGTAGGATCTTTTTTTTTTTTTTTTTAATTGCTGAAATATATACAGAAACATACAAACATTTCAGGACGGAGTCCAGTTACAACATTTATAGCAAAACAAAGATACAACAAAGAATCAAAAACAAAGTAAAAAAAAAAAAAAATCTTGAGGTTAATTAAAGGTGCTGTATGTAAGCATTATGTTCCAATAATTATAAAATGACCCTGAATGTCACCAGACATTAAGGAATCATGTTCATTTCAAATACTGATGTCACTGACAGTAGTAGTCCAGCCGGCATATTCACATTTGGAAAGTTAAGTGTCAGCCCACAATTAATGTTTATGTTGTCATTTAGTGTTTTGGTCTGATGCTCCGCCCATCGTCTATCTCCCAATCACCAAGTCAGTAGCGTTTGGGCATCCAGGTTTCCAGTTCCCACTGAACTGCAGCTGGAACATTTCTGATCATAAATATTTCGTAATGTGATCATAAATGTCTGACGTTAATAAACCTAAAAGGCCTCTTATTATTCCCAAATACATTGTGACAAAGTGAGAAACAAAACAAGGAAATGTATAGGAGATGCTTTTGAAACACGGAGACGACTGAAAGCGGAGAAGAATTTGAAGACTGGGCTCCGAGTGAAGAGACCGGGCCTGGTATAAATACCAGTGTAGGACTTGTCACTTGCCATGGTAGCTCCTTGTAGTAGACACTCATGCTGGATCTGGCAACCCCTAGTCTGGGGGGAGATACCACGCTCTACAGTATTTTGAATGTTGAATTACAGTACCAGTTTTGGCCATAATCCTACATACAGCTCCTTTAAAGTTCAGGCAATATTATACTTTTCACACAGACTCCTTGTTTCGATGCTTTTGGATTTAAACTCTGCTCAGTGCTTTCTAAATAAGACAGCAGTACAGCTGGAACAGTACAGCAGCTCCAAACACTAACATTTGGTTGTTTAGCAAATTTGGAGCAGTGAATATGAAATATGGCTATAATTATGAGAAGGTTGATCACATTTATCTTGTCTAGGCTTTTTTTGTTTTATTTTTTGATAAACCAAATTGTACGTGTTAGATATCTAATTTAAGTGAAGAATCAACTTTGGTATTCAAAAAATTACGATCAAGCCAAAATATTTGAGTGAGTGCAGTCAAAAAATAAGTGAGATACTGTTTCCTCTGCGTTGCCACAAAAAGAGCAAAGAGTGTCTACATTTATTTTATATTTTATGAGATTGGTTTAGACTGGATAGCACTTGTAGAGTATTTTAAAGGTAACCTCCCTTATCTCATTTGTAATGATGCATTTTCTTGTTAAGAAGACCACAGTAGGATCTCACATTTCAACCATAGATAATATAGTTGTGTCACAAGTTTCTGTTTATTCTGTATCTACCATAAAAGAGGCCAATGAAACAAGTTCTTTTAGGAATTGTTCTGGTTGAGTTGGATATTTTTTCCTTAATCATGAAGGCCAAAGTCTTGTGAGGTACAGCCAATATAGTCACTCAGTAAAATTACATTTCCTTTGATCTTCTTGTCATAGGAGGCTACGCTGCTCACAGTCTGGCCATCATGACTGATGCAGCTCATCTCCTGACCGACTTTGGCAGCATCGTCATCAGCATCTTCTCCTTATGGCTCTCCTCAAGGCCATGCACCAAAAACATGACCTTTGGGTGGCATCGAGCAGGTGACGCCTAAATAACTCATCTGCATCTTTGATGATGCTGGTGATTGTTTCATTTATGATTTAATTTGTTTTTTAGTTTTATTTTTCCCTCCAAGTGTGCTCTGTCACTCCAGAGGCTGTCAATTCTAAATGTGACACTGTTCTCCGTGTCTTACCTGGTCAAATAAACTGTGTTTATCCACGTTTACCTTTTCTGTGTATATGTGTTAGTTTGTTTCTGTTTTCCTCCACTTTTTTCTCATTTTAGCTGTCAAACTCATTTTAGTTCAGGGGCCACATTCAGCCCAATTTGATCTCAAGTGGGCCGGACCAATAAAATATTAACATAATAACCTATAAATAATGATAGCTTTTCCTCTTTGTTTTAGTACAATAAAAACATAAAATTATGAAAATATTTCCGTTAAAAAGCTTTCACAAAAAATGTGAAAAACCTGAAAAAACAGAAATTTTGTAAGAAAAATAAGTCCAATTTAACAATATTATGCCTCAACTTACCATTTATACATGTGCATCACACACTTTGATACAAGTCTGTGGTAACAGGCAGAATATTGTTAAAATTTTGGAGTTTGGAACTAAAATAAGAACACTTTGTACAATATTGCATCGCAGCTTATTTTTAACACAACTTACAGATCACAGTGGATCTACAAATGCACAGAACATTTAGTTACAGGCAGAATATTGTTAAAATTGCACATAATTTTCTTAAGACATTTCAGGTTCATATTTGTTCAGGCTAATCACATTTTATTGTTATAGGATAGTTTGCAAATATAAATATTTTCATAGTGTAGTGTTATTTTTTTCACATTATATCAAGAAGAAATTTTGTAGTTGTCAATTATTTATTAATTATGCTGTTATTTTACTAGGTCACATTGGTCTGTATGCGGAACCTGAACTAAAACAAGTTTGACACCCTTGTTTGTTAACACCTTCAGTGTAATTTCTGCACTTTGCAAATTCATTCCACAGGCTGGATTGGAATGTTTGGTGGGCCGTGGGCTGCATGTTTGACACCCCTGCTGTAATGCTAAACCCATGGTGTCTTCTTTGTACTGTGTTGGTTTTGCTCAGAGGTTCTGGCCATGTTGGTGTCGGTGTTGTCCATGTGGGCGGTGACGGCGGTGCTGGTCTTCTCTGCTGCCCAGAGGATGGCTGACGGCGACTATGACATCAACAGCCACATAATGCTCATCACCTCTGGCTGTGCTGTGGGAGTCAACATCCTGTGAGTGTGTGGATTATTGTTGTTTGCTTTAGGTGGAGCTCAGCACATTGTCTTCTAATGTCATATTGATATGTAAGTAAACACCATCTGTATTGTGTGATACAGGATGGTCCTGATCCTCCATCAGTCCGGTACATCCCACAACCACAGTCATGGGTTTAGCAGCCATGGACCACAGGGCCACCACCGTCACGGACGCAGCCACGGTAACGCCAGTGTCCGGGCGGCATTCATCCATGTGGTGGGTGACCTGCTGCAGAGCCTCGGTGTCCTGTTGGCTGCAACCATCATCCACCTCTGGGTTGGCATTAGAAACATGCAGACTCAACTTCCATGTTTTCCCCGTACTGATAAAGCAGAATCAGACGTGGAACATGTTCATAACACACACAGATTTAAATGAAATCACAGTGTTTCATGATTAAATGTTTTTGCCATCTTAGCCCATAAAGACCCAAACAACCACCGGCGATACAAACCATCTACTGATCTAAAGTGTTTAATACCTGTTGATCCACTAATTCTATCAATCCATGTCAGTAATTGCTGTAAAATACAGTTATTTATCTTTTCCTGGTCATCAGACATGACCCATTTGGACGTTCAGAGGCTCCATAGTGAACCCATGGAATTGGATCAATGACAGAGGATGGAGACACTCATTTTTACATTGAGTTAGCAATATCTTTGCTGAAAAAGTCACTTTTTCTTCATTTTCTCTGTTATGACACAATCAGCTTTGAATTTGTTCTGAGTTTTCATGAACATCTACATGATCTGTGAATTAAATATAGGAACATACATGATTTACACAAAAAAAAGCGAAACACACAGGATAATATTCTAAAAAAAAAAAAAAGGTAATAAATCAGTTAAGAAAGGTAGAAACAAAGAAAAATTAATTTGGGAACTGCCACAAAGGTAGCACTGGGTTTTTATGGGTTCAAATTTGAACGTATAAAACATTCATCACATGAAAATGATTCATTGCTGTGCAGATCTAAAAGGCAGTAATAAAGATTGACAATACTAATCTTGATCTGTACCTCTAATCTTTTCCAGCCTGAATTTAAAGCAGCTGATCCAATTTGCACATTCCTATTCTCCTTTCTCGTTCTTTGGACCACATTTCCAGTCACAAAGGATGTTTTCAGAATACTCATGGAAGGTAAGCACACTTTACTTTCATTTAAAAAATAATGTATGCCTGAAAGAAACTTCTGTCAGTTTGTGATGATATATTTACTTACAGAGGCCTGTCTGTCCGCCTGTATTTTCTATATTCCTCTTGTTTTGCTGTAGGGTTAGGGTTAACATTATAAGAGTAATATTCTAGTCTTGTCTCCTTCTACATTACTCATAGTATGATGCCATTCTGTCCTGACAGACAAAACTCTGGGTAAAGACACATCCGACTAAAATACATAGCAACAATATGATATGTGAATTAATTTTCCTTATTGAAAAAAAAAAGAAAAGTGTTTGCCTATAAAACATTTGAAATGCAGAAAAGTTAGAGATATAATGAGAAAAATGAAGTATTAAGGTCATAAAAACGCAGTGGAAGAGTCAAGAATGTAGACATTATGGCAGTTCCACATGTGGTTTAGTAAATTTGGATTCCAAGGAGGCAGAAATATATGTTTTTAGGGTGGGGGTTTTTAGGTAATGGAAGGGAAAAATCTGGAATTTTAAGAAAGTAGGGGTCTGTCACTTTGTATTTTAGAACATAAACATTGTGAGGCAATCAAAAAATAAACAGACCAAAAAAAAAAAAAGAAGTTTACCATTACCTTGTCTAATAGTGAGACTAATGAGAAACATGACCTTTGGAACATGTACCACAGTCAAATACTAGTGGAACAGTATGAATGTGAGAGCAGCAGCACTGATGGAACATCCAGCTGCTATCATTATACTAGTGGATCCTGGTGTTTCCCATAATTTCTTTAAATTCACAGTAGCTGCTACATCATAGATTTTCCAAAAATGCCTAAATGAACGTGATCCTGTTACAAACAGCCATGTCTTTGAGAATAAGTGGAAGCGATACATATTCATGACCTAAATGTTGATAACTGTGGTGACCTATGGCTCCTTTGTCTTATTTTGCCTAATTTTCCTGCAGGAAGTCCTCGAGATGTTAATGTGGACGGTGTGAAGGATGCTCTTCTGTCTGTCAGAGGAGTTCGTCATGTTCACAGTCTGCACATGTGGAGCCTCAACATGACTCAGGCTTTACTGTCGGTCCACGTGTCCTCAGGTGAGCATGGAAACGCTGCAAAACCAACACAGATAATCTATCCTGCACACAGACACAGCCACAGCCAGTCTGCAAACATACTAACCACACCACACAACACCTCTGACAACTCACACATCAACACTACACAGATCAGTGCAGCATCTAAAATAAAACACGTGTGTTTTAAACCACTATATACAATGTACAATGTAAACAAGGATTCAGGAATATTAACAAATTCATTTAAATTGCGTGTTTTTTTGTTTTTGTTTTTTTTTTATCATATTTTAATAAACACTGACACTAATTGTATCTAAAACTGTGCAGATTTTATCATATGTTCATCAAGTTCCATCAAGTAAATATATCATTAGATGCATCATCTTGATACTATGAACCAATTCTAGGTCACATTCATAAACTGTATATGAAAAGGGGATGAACCCTCTGTGACACCACCAAATGGTTTGTGAACTATATTCTGAAGTTTCAAGATGTGCAACACAGCTGTCAACATGTTAGTTTTATGGAAACAAACGCGAAGAATGAAACGACTAACTTAATGAAAATATCAACCACATCCACGTACAGTGTAATAATAAATACAATCAAGTCTTTTCAGCTCATTAATGAATGTTAACATCGTTTAATCAATCAATCAATTGTATGTTGTCAACCAAAAAAATTAAGAAAAGTTATCTCAAGACACTTTCCATTTAGAGTTGGTCTAAACCAAACTCTGAATAAACCAACACAATCCTCCAGGAGCAGGAGCTGTTGTCTTCACTAGCAATAATGTCAAAGTCATGTGATGTATAAACACACTAATTAGAACTAATTATTGCAGACTTGCTGACAGACTGTGTAAAATTAGACAAATTAATGCTAACATCAGCTATTGCAGCCATGTTCTGCCACTCATTGTAAGTAAATTATGATAAACTTCATGATAAAATCCTTTGATGGTCATGTTAGTGTCTGCTTTAAATGCAGCTGCACACAGATGCTTGTCAAGGAGGAACATAAGTTTTATTCAATACAGAAGCTCTGAAGGTCCAACTGCTGCAGCTGAGCTGAGGGTAGCTGTCAATCGAAGTCAATCCAATTCCAATTAATCAGTCCAATTTTTATTTATATAGCACCAGATCATAACAAAAATTATCTCATGACACTTTACATATAGAGCCACTCGAAACCAGACTCTCAAGCCAATTTACAGAAAGCCAACAGGATCCTCCAGGAGCAAACGCTTGTGACTGGTGACAGTGGTGAGGAAGTCCATACAAACAACTCAGACTGACTCAACCTGTCAATCACAGCTGCAGCTTTCTGTGTAATTTCACCTCCATACAGTGTTCACGGACGGAGACCAAGGCTGTAAACATGTTTATTAGTGGAATAAAGTTGGTCATTTTAACATAGGGATCTTTAGGGATTGATTGAGTTTACAGCCAGCCCCCTACTGGACATCAACATTACTGCAGATTTTAACACTGGCATAGGCCTGACCTTTCTGCCACTTGGTCAAATTTTTCTACTTCTTTCCTATGTATAACAGTGAAACAGTAAAAAATCTGCAGTTTGAGTGGTTTTTGACATCTTAAAGTTACCTCTGTGGACCTTCAGAGACCTGTCTGGTATAAGCCACTGTTCTTTACGTACCTTTGGTTCAGAACAGCGTTGTCTGTGCTGGTGTCTGCTTTGTGTCAGCAGGACCCGTTTGCTTAAATATAGTAGAAAAGGTGGATTATGGGAAAGAAGCCAAAGTAAAATTCCTTCCAGGGGTAGACAGAGGTAGTCACTGACCTGTAAACCCTGACCTGGTCAAAGTGTTTGTATTTGTGTCCTCAGATGAAGACGTGGACTCTGAGCTCATCCTCACAAATGCCACCAAGCTGCTGCGCTCAGAGTTCGGCTTCTCCGTGATCACCATCCAGGTGGAGCGCTTCAGGACTCCAGAGGGTAAAGAATACAAGTCAAAGGCCGAACGACGACTGGAACAACACACCGGACTGATGTAGTCAAACACACACGGTGTCACTGAACATCATGTGCTCAATGTGCTGGTTCTTTTACAAAACCTAAGATTCCTTTTTGCTTATTATCGAGTACATACACATGAACATTCTCTAATTCTCTGAGTCAAATTCAGATATTTATTACAACACCAAAGGTCAAGTTTTCTTTTGAAAACAGCAGGGAATAGAATTCACCAGTATTTACACTGAGCAAAAATAGAAATGCACACTCAGTTTTTGTTTCAAATTATTTTTTTGTATCATTTAGGAAATATTTTAACCAAACGATTATTTTTATTATTATCTTGCCCAAATATTCAAGCAGCAGAAACATGACTAACAGTTTGTACAGATTTCATGAGTCCTGACATCCTGAACTGACCTGGGGTCAGTGGACAGAGCTCAGAGTCATCCCACTGTTGGCGTCTCGTACAGCGGTTCATCTCTGGTACATAGAGTTCACCAGTTTGTCGATAGTGGCCTGTGGAATGACATCACATTCATCCTGCAGCGAAACTTGGAGCTGGTGCATGTTTTCTGGAACCAGAACACTTTGGCTGACCCACTGATCCAGAACTGTGGCGTTGGGATTGTGACTGAAGTGCACATTTAGGGGTGGTCTTTGACCTACCACATGTATACGTCTGTCTGATGTGACCAATTCAATGTTATCCTCATTGCAGCTCAGTGGAATAACTCAGTGGGTGGGTAATCTGCAGAGGTGTCAAGTAACAAAGTACAAATACTTCATTACCTTACTTAAGTCGAAATTTGGGTTATCTATACTTTACTGGGGTAATTATTTTTCAGCTGACTTTTTACTTTTGCTCCTTACATTTTCACGCAGTTATCTGCACTTTCTACTCCTTACATTTTAAAAATAGCCTTGTTACTCCTATTTCATTTCATCTTGTTTTCATTCTTGTCGTCATTTAAATAATAGAAAAAAATATCCAGATAAATGCTCCATCCGGATGGAGTGAATTTGATTGTGGTTGGATGAGAGGTATAAACACATACCATTCCGACACCCTGTTGGTTTGTTATTGATCCATCCACCTGACTTTTTGCACCATTCCAATACTTATATTCAACTAGTCCTCATATCTTCTGCTCCATAAAACACGTTAATGCTGAGTAGAACACATATATGGTTCTTTAATACATTTGCATTAGACTAAAATGCGTTCATTTTCAAAGTTCATACATGCGGCTGAAACAGGTAGACTAGTGCATCCCATTTTAATATATCATTATAATCATTATGGCCGTTAGATAAATGTTTTTTGGGAGGTGGCGTAGTGCACTATAGGCCCCTCCCCTGTGGTGCCACCTAAGCTTTTATTCTAATGGTATTTTTTCCCCTTACATTTACTTTATACATTAAGTAGTTTTGAAACCAGTACTTTTACACTTTTACTGGAGTAAAAAGCTTGAGATGATACATTAACTTCTACAGAAGTCTTTTTAAACCCTAGTATCTATACTTCTACCTGAGGAATGAATATGAATATTTTTGACACCTCTGCTAATCTGACAGGGAGTGGTCAGTGAGAAGTGGGTCACCAAAACTGAGCAACAAATCAAAACAAAAAATCATTTATTTATACAATTTGTAGGTATGTTTCATTGCAGGTCAATTTAAATGAGCATTTTTGTTTGTGCATTTATACTTTGGTTCAGTGTATAAGAGTACATCTTTACAGGCCTTGGAGGTTTTCTTAATTTTGCAAAAACATCTTCTATCCATGTGGAGGCAGTAGAGCTCAAATCAGGCACAAGTGACCTTTAAAGCCAATGAAACGACTACAGAGGAACTGATTTTAGGAGCATTTCCTGTTGTAGAGAAGGTGGGCACAACCAGACAAATATTCACTGGTAAAGCAATCAGATAGTAACTGTAGGTTCATTAGCACAAGCTTTCACTGCATTTTCACATGTTTATGAAAACCTACATTTTAACTACCGCGGTCTGCTCATTTAGGTCACAGGGGATCGACAGAGTTCACAGTCACAGAAAAACCTGGAAAAGTTATGTCATCCACCTTGGTGTAAAACGTCACATTTGAATCAGAGCTGCTGTATTTTCTTCTTTAACTTCTTACATTATAGAGTGAAGATATAGAGTTTTCTTTTTTTTTTTTTGTAAATCTGTTCAATGAATGTGTACAGTGAATGTCGTCTTGTGCCAGTTTCTTCATAATGACTTTGAAATCTGTCCATAACGGTAAAATAAACCACTTACATACACTGGTCTGTGTAAAGAGGATCAGACTCTAGTTAAAGAGCAAATACCATGATTGTTAAATTTGGTTCAGTTTTCTGCACATCCTTAAAAAGTTTTAGAGTTTCAGACCCAAGAATGCTGTGAAAAATATTTGAACAGATTTTAAAAGGGGTTAAATTCTGAAGTAACTTTTATAAAGTTGCCTTGAATCTGTTTTAGGAATTTGTGAAATTTGATCACAGTGTGCAAACCTCCAAAATAAAACCCACATATAAATGATATAAATGGGGCAGCCATGGCCCAGAGGGCTGGAGAGTTGGCTTGTGACCAAAGGGTCACCAGTTCAATTCCACAGACTGGCAGAAAAAGTTGTCAGCTGATGTGCCCCTGAGCAAGGCACTAAACCCCCCCACTTGCTCCCCAGGCCCCTGCTATGGCAAGCCCACTGCTCCTAGTTTGCAGTGTGTGGTGTGTTCCCGCATGCTCTAGAGATGGGTTAAAAGCAGAGGTTGAATTTCAGTGTGTGGTCAAAAATGTACTAGATACTGACAAAAAAGGGTCTTAATACATTTTTTAAACACTAATTCAAACTGTGTAGACATTGAAAGCATCTGGAAGCATGTGTAATGTGATTAAAAGTTTGTGTCAAAGTAACTCTGGAACTCATTTTGAACTTTCTAATTTGAACTGACTAACAGACAATGTCTACACATCCATTACTATAATTAGTAGAAATATCTTTACTGCAGTAAAATCACAGGCTTTTAAATGGAGAGTTAAACTAAAAAGTATTTCTGCAATCTACTTAAGTACATTAACCAAATACTTGTATTTCATTACTTCTTATCTATGGTGGAAAAATAAAAGACAGAGCAGGTCCTTAGTTACATTGTCACCGTCTAAAAAATGCCTTAATGTGTAAAACCAGCAGAAAAAGTTGTGCTCTTGTGTCTTTGTAAAGTCATTTCTGTGACGTGTTGAAGTGAATATTAAACTAAACTACAGTAAAATGACCATTAATGGGCAGGTGAAATATTACCTGAGACCTGCTGGAGACCTGTGATGTAGTGACATTTTGTTCATTTTCATCTCTTCATGGGATCTATCTGATTTGTACTTTAATCTGTTTATAATATTGTGATAATAGAATAACAACAAGAACACATTAGACTCATTAGGTTTTGCAACATCAGTGTCAGTTTATTTCCTACTGGTCATAAAGAATAACTTCATCAAACATTACAGGCACATCATGGATTTTCAACTGTACAATATGCAAAACAATTTAAATCCAGCAAGAGTACAAATCATCTCCACGTTTTAAAGCAGTGGAGTTCATCTGGACAGAAACCTGGTCATTATCAAGCAGACATGATTCAGTCTCAGACCACACTGAAGACACCATACCCCGACAGAGGGCGGGGGCAAAAACACCATACCCCGACAGAGGGCGGGGGCAAAAACACCATACCCCGACAGAGGGCGGGGCAAAAACACCATACCCCGACAGAGGGTGGGGGCAAAAACACCATACCGACCATGTCATAGGGTGGGGGTTTAATGATTGCAGGTGTGTGGGCATCCATTCTGCCAGTAGGTGGTGTAGGTGTCCTGGAACATATTCTTACAGGGGATCTGAGCCTTCAGCTTGGAGCAGATGAGGAAGGAGCCGCCCATCTTACGGTGGAGGGAGTAGGTCTCCTCGGGGGGCGGGGTCAGCCGCTCCCTAAGCATGATGGGAATGAGACTGTGAATGCGCTCCGTGGTGCTCTGGGCCCCGAAGTCGAAGGGTTGGGTGGAGGAGAACGCCTCCCCCAGGATCATCACAGCGTCCACGTGAGCGCTCTCCATCGCCTTCAAACACAAAACACACAGTCACCCACAGCATTTACACTTACATTAAACTTGAAGGTTCCACATGAATTAATTACAATCATTTAAAGCAGCGTATGACTTTCATTACAATTTTTTTTTTAATTTGTAAAAACCAAGAGATATCCAAATGATCTCTAATCCATTAGTCTTTCTGTGCTTATGCATCTGAATCACTTCCCTCACGGTGAACAACTTCGAACATGACTCCATCATAAACACAGTCCTCTTGTTTACAGAACAAACCCAAATGTCACTTGGGTCTTTCCAGAAATTTTGCCCCTAAGTCCTTTGTGGGAATGGTGACCAGGTAAAAGCGGTTCCTCAGATTCAGCAAGAAGACGAGTCAGATCGCTACAACATAAACTTCTCTAGTCTACCTGGGTTTTTTTAAAGAATGGGTCTGGTCTGTGGATGGAGGTAAAGGACACATTTGGGTTCAGCTTCACCAACAGACAGACAAACTGCTGCTGTGAGGAATTCCCATTCTCACAATGCACTTCATGACAAAATTTCCAAAAAGGCCCGAGTGATGTTTGGGTTTGTTCTGCAAACAAACGGACTGTATTTATGATGGAGTCATCTACAAAGATGTTCACCGTGAGGGAAGTGATTCAGGTGCATAAGCACAGACAGAGTAATGGATTAGAGATAATTAGGATATGACTGGAGTTGGACACATTTGAACAATAATTTGTGTTGAAAGTCATAGGCTGTTTTAAGGTTCTACCACAGTCTACAGCAGGTTTGTGATTTAAGATTTTATTCTACATTTGATACATGAAAGCGGCTGCATTTCCCATTTTAAATAAATGTGGTTTCCTCCAGACCTCATGCTGATATGAAATCATGATCATGTCATGAAATCTAAACTTAAAATCTGTGTTGACTTGGGCTGATGTGAGGTGTGCGTGGTCTGTGTCGGCCCCTGATGAAACTGTTTTAAAGCATCAGTGATCAGGGGGGAGGATTTGGAAGGATGGAAGTGTGGAAATGGAACATCCATCCATCCATCCATCGGCTGTGACCTGGCAGTTCAAGCCACTTCATCACCATGACTCCCAGGAGTCATTTAGGACTACAGCCACCATATTTCTACAGCAGAACAGACCACCTCTTTCTTTCTTTTTTTTGTCATTTTAAGGTGAGTGACGTCCAGTGTTCAGGTGAGCTACTGTTCACATGTCTGTGTATGTCCCTATCATAAAGCCTAGACGTCTCAGATACACCAGCTCCGTAGTATTTGCAGTTGTGGTGATGACAGTTGCAATCTACACCTTCACCACTAGATGTCACTAAACATCACTCAGTAAACATGCATCCCCACTGTGGTTTCCAGTGTTGCTTCAGGGTTTCTGTTTTTTACCTTCGACTCAAACCCAGTGAGGAACTTCATTTCTCTGGATTTCTGCAGGACACCTTCTCTGTTTTGATCTGCAGCTGCTTTTATTATCTGAAAACCACAATCACAGTCCACAATGAAACAACACAACGGCAGAAGGGTTCAGTAGAATCTCTGAGGCAGGTTACTCTGATCACACAAACGACAGGACAATAGCGGATTCTTAAAACCTAAGGTAATATTGATTAGTTTAGAGCAGCGAAGAAAGCCCTTTGGTTCAGACAATATGAGATTTCTGGCATTCATTTACTGATGTTTTATAACAGGTTTCATTCAGCTCATGTCAGTTGTTTCTAACAGTTTGTGCTGTTTTTTGTCATGGGGTCAGAGGTCACACTAAATACTGACTTGAATCTTTACAACACATTAAATTCTGTTTTTTTTTATCCTTTAAGGCTGTGCACATAATTTTCATTTCAACCCTGTAAAAACAACAAAGCTAAAGGGAGGCTCAGACGTCTGCACAGTATTGTAAATCAACAGTGTTGAAACCAGCTGGATTATATTTGTATTGTAAAGTCAACTTGTCCAAGTGAACATTGTGCTTAACTGAAACCATATGAGATGACAGTCACCTGACATTTATCCATGTTTTTAGCCTGTTTTTAGCTTGTAAATCACTTTTACTTGCTTATTGTTGGTCATAACTGACTACCAGTTTTTAATTTGAAGAAAGACAAAACAAAACTGACATAAAACACAAAAATGATGTGAAAGACACAAGATGAAAATATTGTAAAATACTTCATTCATGACACAGTCAGAGAACGTGCATTGACTGAAAAAAAAATACACCCACACTAAACTGCAAAACAAATGAATCATAAAAAAAACTTTTCTTGCATGACAGGAAACATGATTTGGATGCAGTTAAGTAATTTCAAATTCTTCAAGTGTTACAGAAGTGAGTGTGAAAATGTTCTCACCTCTATGTAAGTATCAGTGAAACTTTTATCAAAGCCTCGTGTTGCTCCAAAATCCAACAGTGCAACCTGAAGACATGGAAACAGAGACAGAGCTCAGCAAGCCAATGGAAAACTAATCAAACATGGTGTAAAAACTGAACAGAAGTGAAGAGTCGAAGGCGTAACTGACCTTGTGAGATTGTGGATCAAAAAAAAAGTTGGACCAGTTTGGATCCGTCTGCATGTATCTGAACTCGAATACTTCCCTCAGACACAAAATCAGTATTTGCTCACAGATCTAGTGAAAACAGAACACAGGGTTTATTTGGCTGAACATAAAGGTGCATGTGCGTGAACTGTGAGCTGCTGATGTTGAATGCGTCTTGAATGCGTCTTTCACTGGACTGTGATCCGTGGGTCGGACCTCATTCCTGAGCTCCTGACTGAGGTGGGTAGCCTGGTCGAGAGGGAAACCACGAACCAGTGCCGTAGTTAGGACGCGTCGGCTGCTCAGCTCATCAATAACATCAGGCACATAAAAGAACGGGTGACCCTTCAGCAGCTCTCTGATGACAAAGAACAAGGTTAGTGACATAACCTCAGCTGTACTTGGAGTTACAAAACAAGGACAAAAACAGTCAAAGTTATGTAGTCGAGGTCGACATGATCTAAGTTCCTCACAATCAGAGGTCTATTCAATTTATTCAGGCTATGTCCTGGTTGAGGACCATGGAGGCTGCAATACACTGCAAAAATCTAAATCTTACCAAATGTATTTTTCTCATTTCTAGTCAAAATATCTTATCACACTTAAAATAAGACATAATCACCTAACCACTTAATTCAAAATCAGCGAATGCCAATGGAACAAGTGAGAATTATCTTGGTAAAATTTCTTGACATAAGAGTTTCAAGATCTATTGTCTACAAATAAGTTCTTATATCTCACTTACAAGTTACTCTTTAGGTGATTATGTCTTATTTTAAGTGTGATGAGATATTTTGACTAGAAATGAGAAAAATACACATGGTAAGATTTACATTTTTGCAGTGTACTGATAAGAAATTTCAGGTGGAAATTTAGGAGGCTTATGTCACAATATAACGTGGATGTTCACTGACTTGGATCCTTCAGAAATGTAAATGATGTGCATGACAGTTATATTTTCCTTTGATTCAAGAGTTATAGTTAAGTGGTGAATCTGCTCTTAACATCAGAACCAGGGAATAATATCAGTAAATTGAAACAGAACAGAGCTCACATAAAACAAATATGGGTTAATTTCAGTGACCTGAGATCCACTGTACTGGCCCAGTGTAAACAGGAAGTCAAACTACTGAACACCAATACTCTGTTCAACAAAATATTTGAAGACAAAACAGAAAGATTAATGCTACAAAACCTAAAACCAGACATTCCACTTATGAAAACTCAGTCAGACACACTTTGGATGCAGTAATTCTATCGGATATCAGGAGAACTGTTTGTAAATGTGAACAACTTACTGGAATTTCTTTGCGCACTTGGCTTCTCTTATGTAATCACACTCCAATGCCAGCTCACGACTCATGACCTCAACAAGGTGTTCAGGAAACAGACCTGCAGGAACAGGGAACATACCAGCAAAAAAGCAGAGACAAAAGTAGAAATGCTACCATGAGTGTGGGTGTGTTGACAGTAGCAGAGGTCCCACACATGGACAAAGGCAGCTGTTATCATAGCTGTGATAAAGGCCTGTCAGGACGTGTTACCTTCAGGTAAAGCGTTGCTTAAACTCAGAACCGTCATGATATTGTTCACGTCACTGTCGATACTCTTGGCGACCCCGGGGTACTGAAAGAAACACATCTGTGAGCTTTCTTTTTGGAATTTGCTACATTTTGTCCCAGTTTCCTTCTGTTTTGTCTGTACAAACTGACCTGGATCTTCATGGCCACCTCTCTGCCATCCTTCAGCCTCGCTAAATGCACCTGACCAATCGACGCTGCCGCAAACGGCTTCTCCTCAAAGTACTCCAGCTTGTCCCTCCAGTGGGGGCCCAGGTCACTGCTGATAGCCTTCTACAGAGTCAAGAGGAAATGTGTCAGCTCTACAAGAGGATCCTGGCTTTGTTTAGTTTGTCACAGTTCTCTTTGGTAGCGCACCATCATCTGTTTAGTCGGCATGAAGTCTGCACTTTGTCGCACACGCTCAAAGATTTTGGCCAACTGAGGGTTGATGAAGGCGTCGTCTGAGAAACAAGACAAAGAGGAAGAGTGTGAAAATGTTCTGCGTTGACACTCTGCACACATGGTTGAAAAGCAGGAAAATGTGGTAAAAGACATGGAGGAAGACAAATCCATGTGGCTTGTCTGCACTTCACTGACTGTTCTCCCCCCTCTGGGACAGGGGTATATGGATGAAATGAAGCCTGACATTAAGTATCACCGACAAAACATTCTTGTATCTCTCGTGGTTAAGCTGACTGCATGCACTGTACAACCACACATGTAAGATCTGCCTCTGAGGGCTAAACTGAGGGTTGGGTTTGGGATGGGGTGGGCATGGGTAGGGAAACCTTGATTGTTATCACTAAAATATTGCGGCACTTCTATACTGTCAGTTCTGTGCTTTGTATATACTCACCTGCAATGTATGCTGAAGAAAACCCAATAAAAATTGTTAAAACTAAAAAATAAACATTCTTGTAAACCTTAAACCATTAATACTAGAAAGTCAAATGAAAATAAAGATGATTTTACCTCAAACTCGGCTTCATTTTAGTTTGTTTGACCTTGTTCATTTCAGTTGAAGTCATTATACATGTCTGAATTCTTTGGAGTGTGACCTCAGTCCCTATCACGTTTCATGTAACTCTGAGATCAATCCAGATTGACATTTGTCACAGTTCCGAGCTGATGGGTGTGATTTGGTGAATGCAAACATGGAAGACAGCTGTGATGGAGGAGTCAGGGCAGGGTCAGGGTTCAGACCTTTGAAATGCCTTCGGGGGGGGTGTTGTGGCTCTGCTTCCACATCCACACACAGTGTACACAAGTTAAAAAAGTGAAACATGCACATGCTGACTTCAGTGGGCTCTGTCTAGACTTTTTTTAAATTCATTTTTTAAAGTATCATGCTGTAAATTTGACTCTGTTCAGACCAGACATTACCATGAGACCAATCACAATCACAGGTGGACACCTTCAATGGTCTGGAAAGACTGTAGTCAATGCAAACATTAATTCTGCAGAGTCAACACATGACTGATGTGGAAAAGTCCACAGACACAGGAGTAATTCATATACAGTACATAGCATGGCCTGCAGCGCCCCTGAATGTTCCACATTTACATTTTAATCTAATATTAGCCACATTAAATCATCATCATCATCACCATCATCTATCCCGTGATCAGATCATGTAACCACTGTAATTTTTCTGAGTATAACAAATATGCCTCAGTTAAAGCAATAGTAAGTGGATTAAAAAAAATAAAAATAGGACCAATGGCCCTATGGCTTCCCGGCCAAATTAAAAACTTTGGGAAATGTATCCAGATGCTATTTATTATTACCCAGTTATGTGTATTTATTATATTACAGAAATAGCCCATGTTTTGGTCATATGCCAATCACATCTGCCAAAAATTCAAATTCCAACTATATATCATTGATACTGATTTATTGGATCAATCCACTTCCTATCTGTTATAATGGGAAAATTTTTTCAAAGCCGCACCAAATCTAGAATCAGATCTGGATTGAAATAATTGCAATACCTTGTGTTGACATCATCATAAAGAAGCTGTATACCAAGTTTGAAGTCAATCAGAACTGGAGTTTGGGAGAAAAAGACGATTGAAATTTTTTCCCCATAAGAGCCCATGTTAAATTTTCCACAAGTTCCCAGATCCAGAAGAAGATCCTGATCAGCATGTGGACATTATGTTTTGGTCATCTCCCCATCAGGGCTGGACTGTAGAAATTTACACTGGATATCGTTTATATTTACTGAGTTACTGCATCGATCCACTTCCTATCTGTTATAATGGGGAAATTTTCAAAGTCGCACCAAATCCAGAATCAGATCCGGATCCAAATAATTTCACTAACTTTTGTTGACATCATCATAAAGAAGCTGTATACCAAGTTTGAAGTCAATTGGAATTGTAGTTTGGGAGAAGAAGACGATTGAAATTTTTGTAATGGACGACAGATGACGATGACAGACGACAATAGTTTACAGCCTGTCGGCCGGTAAGCTAAAAACCACAGTTTGAAAATATAACCTCTTCCTCTACTCTTTGTCTGAATCCTTTCATTAGGGGTGAATCTGTACTGGCCTCACCAGCTGAGTCACCTGTCAGTGATTCAGGTTGTATCTCAGAGGTCATCCTCAGTTTTCTATAAAAATGCACATTTACTCTTCCATCAGTGAATGCAAACTGTCTTCAAACAGGTAAATTTTATCTCCCTCTTATTAAGAATGTGTTAAAACAATCGCAGACCTAACAGTCTGTGATATAAACCCATTTTATTTTATTTTATTTTATTATTTCCCATAGTCATGTCTGTGTGAGCCTCCTCAGTCTGGAACCATGACAAAACTAAATCCAAATCCACCTGTGGACCGAGCAGAACCTGGTCCATTCTTCCTCTGATTCTGCTCAGATGGTCAGTGCAGTAGTGAACCTCTCATCAGTAGAAAAACTTCAGTTGCAGAGAAGTCGGTAGAACAAAAAGACAACGCTGACAGAGCATAATATGTCCATGAGATGACACAAAGCTTAAAACAACACAACTGACAGAGGTGAAACAGGATTACCATGGTAACAGACAAAGTGTATCTGTCACTCTGCTTGTACAAAACTGTAAAAGTCCCAATAGTAAAACGGAAAAATTTTACTATGTTGCATAGAATATCACAAGTGAACCCATAATTAAGTATGAGAGCAATGTAGTACCATGACTGCACCACTTTACTGTCCAGTCTGAGGCGGAAAAATCACCACTGCCCTTGAGTATAGCAAACTTTATAGAAACGCTGCCGACTCTCATATTACTGCATCAGTGCAGACGTCTGTATCACAATGCATCTTAGAATCAATAAATCTGCACACCTTGACATGCCTCTGTGAATAAAGAGAAGGCAAAACATCGATGTTGGGGGAGCTGCCATGTTCCCACTCTGAAAACAGGAGCTCCCTCTCAGACCTTATGAAGGTTAAAATTAAATAAATGAACAAGCAGAAAAATTATTTTGGATTGTACTTTTAATTCCCTGTTTTATGGAATTGTCTACTGAAGCTTTAAGGTCAATTGTGAAAGTAACCTGATAAGATTTTAAGTCTTTAACCCATAAAGACCCAAACAGCCACTGCCATAGCCACACAACAGCCAATCAAACACATAGAATAGAATAGAATAGAATAGAATAGAATAGAATAGAATAGAATAGAATAGAATAGAATAGAATAGAATAGAATAGAATAGAATAGGCTTTATTGTCCTTATGCCAGTTGTTCAACAAAATTGCAGGTGGTTTCTGCCAGCGACAGCACACCTACATCTAAATAACAACACAATAAGATACAAACATATCTTTAAAAAACGTGTAAAATATAAAAGTATGCAATCAAAAAATATGTGCAGATTAGAGATATAATGTATGAAAGGCTAAGATTCTTAAAATATATAAGTAGTATAAAATGCACAAATAGTAGTAGTAGTGTAAACAATGGAAACACACATGTATCAGCGTAGGCAGTGCAAATGTAACAGGGTAAACATGAAACTTACATGTACCAGTGTGCCGGGTAACAGTGCAAGTGTAAAACATACATGTGCCAGTGTAAAAAGTGCAAAAGTAGCAGGTACACAAGGTAAACATACATGTACCAGACATGAGGCACATGTTCAGAGCTTGGTTATTGCACATTACAGTGAAGTATGGTGTGTGTTAACAGTCTGCACGGCCCAGGGGATGAAACTGTTCATAAGTCTGGTGGTGTGGGATTTGACTGACCTAAAGCACCGCCTACAGGGCAGCAGGTCAAACAGGTGATGGAAAGGGTGGGACAGATCTCCTGTGAGGGCCTTGACTTTGCTGAGGCAGCGGGACTGAGACAAGTCCGTCAGGGATGGCAGAGGGCAGCCGATGATTTTTTGGGCTGTGTTTATGACCCTTGTACAGCCTTCCTGTCCTCAACTGTGGAGCCGGCATACCACACCCCCAGAAAGTAGGTCAGGATATTGTCCACGGAGGAGTGAAGGAAGACCAGCAGCAGCTTCTGGTCCAGTCTGTTCTTCCTAAGGACATGCAGGAAGTGCATCTGCTGCTATGCCTCCTTCACTACAGCCTTGGTGTTGGGTGACCAGGAAAGACCTGCGGAGATGTGATTACCCAGAAACCTGAAGGTGGTGACCCTTTCTACCTCTTTGCCATTAATGAGGAGGGGGGCGTGGTCCTGTCTGTGTTTCCTGAAGTCCATCATGAGTTCTTTGGTTTTGAGGACGTTTAGTGCCAGATTGTTTTTTGTGCACCACACAGACAGGTTGCTGATCTCTGTCCTGTATGCTGTCTCATCTCTGTTGGATATGTGTCCAACCAGGGTGGTATCATCACCAAATCTGATGATGGTGTTGGTTGGGTGGGATGGAGTACAGTCGTGGGTGTACATGGTGTTGAGAAGAGGGCTCAGCACACAGCCCTGGGGGGAGCCAGTGCTGAGTTTGATCTACTGATTTAAACTGGTTAAAACCTGTTGATTCACTAATTCTATCAATACATATAATAATTAGTGTAAATTGTAGTTTGTCATGTATTCATGGTCATCAGATATGACCCATTTGGATGTTCAGAGGCTCCGTAGTGAACATGGAAACACCGTCATCTTTTATAACATTGATTCACCAGTAAATCCATAGAGCTGGATCAATGGCAGTGGATGGAGACACCGGGTTTATGTTCAGTTATTGATATCTTTGCTGAAAATGTCACTTTTTCTTCAGTTCTCTCTGATTCTTTCTGATTTGATAACCCTCAATTTTAACCTGAGCTTTTATGAAAATCTACATGATCGGCAAATTAATATATGGGGAAAATACCTGATTTTCCCAGAAAAAATGCAAAATATAAAAGCTAATATAATAATAAATGGTTATAAATCAGTTAAAGGGCTCATATTTCTCTAAATCCACTTTTATTAGTCTTTGGTTCATTTATTTGTGTATTTGGACCCTACTGGTTCATAAAGTTTGAATTTGAGCCCTCTAGGTGCTGCAAAGTTATCTTTATATTAATTTTGACAAAAATCCAGTGGATTTCTACAACCCATTTTAATTCCTGCTTAATTTGTTCCGTCTATAACTAGTTCCGTCATGACATTTGCACATATAAGGTCAAGACTTCCGACGAACATTTCTCAGAGTACGACATAATTGTTTATCAGCAGCAGCGGTTGTAGTCCATACTGAAAATATGTCCAAACTTCGAGCCGATTACCTAAAATGTTCAGTTGTCGGTTGAACGGGACAAGAGTAGCACAGCCAACAACCTGGAGGGGGCGGGGCCTGAAGTGTCTCATGTGCATTTAAAGGGCCAGCGCTCCAAACCACCTTTCTGGTGTCATTACTCAGAAATAGGGTTGAAGATGGACCTGTGGAGTTGAATTAATGAAGAATTCAAGACCCAAGCAGAGCATTTACAGTTTATGTAGACCACAGGGAAATGTTTGAAAATACATAATTCCATTTAAAAAAGCAAAATATCACACCTTTAAGAGAGGATAAATAGAGAGACAAATCCATTTGGGAACTGCCACAAAAGTAGCCCAGGGTCTTTATGGGTTAATTCGACTGAAAACGTGGCTTTAAATCTTAACTAAAGCCTCACTGTTACATAATTATATACAACTAAAGGAACAACATTTAATCAGTTATTAATTTTATCTGTAGTGTTAACACATTCAAACCTGCGCCAGCTGTTGCTTAATTATCTTCTAAGCTCCTTCCACATCTGCAGTGATTTATGTGTCTGAAAAACAAACGCTTAGCTACAAATGTGATGGTAATGGATGAAGTTCAAAGTGACTCTGGGGACATCCTAACAGTGACAACGTCCTGTTTAAAGTCAACAGTCGCTTTGTTCTCAGCTGCCAACAATAACTCCAGTGGAATGGCACTTGTATTCAACTGGCTCCAGGTTTATTTTAGCTGATGACATTTCCTTGTTGGTCGAAGGGATGCTGTTTGTTTGTCAGCAGGTCTGACTCAGAAACACCATCAAGTCTTTTTGTGAAGCTGAAGCACCGACATGTGAATGTACGGTCCAAAGCATGTCTCAGAGGGTGTTTCAAGTGCATTTATCGTGTCACCAGTTGAAGTAATTTATTAGACAATGATTTGGACAACACTCACCTTGAATACTGAGCATCTGTCCCAGTTTCAGTGCAGCTCCTCGGACTTTGCAGAGCGTCCGGACGATTCTTTCAGCATTGGCTTCTGAGAGGAAAGCACTCGAATCCAGTATGGACTTTTTATCACCTGGAAAAACAGGCAGTAAGTATTTTTAAAGCATAATATTGGCCGAATAATTCTATAGAATAGACTCGTCCAAAGGAAACATTTCCATCTGACATTTTCAGCCCCTGTTTCAGTTCTATTTCTCTATGTGTGTATTATATCATGTAATGTTTCAGAAAACCCAAACATATTCTAAGTATTTTCTTGATCCAGGGGATTGGTTTTATTCAGTGCTGGGTTGGCAAATAACAAATAAACTCACATGTACATCTCAGAACTGGTCCAACTAACTGCACTCTCAGGCCAGAACACTCAGAACACACGCATCAAAAACACATTGTATGAATGACATCATGGCGTTTCTGCCTTAAGTTGATGAAGGTTGTTGCCTGTCACGTCTACGACGGCTCTGTCTCCTAGCTCCGACGTCAGTACAGAACCACAGTCCAGTACAGA
This sequence comes from Sphaeramia orbicularis, assembly GCF_902148855.1. NCBI lineage: Eukaryota > Metazoa > Chordata > Actinopteri > Kurtiformes > Apogonidae > Sphaeramia > Sphaeramia orbicularis. The sequence continues at coordinate 5,479,337 of NC_043978.1, read as the reverse complement.
ACAGAACCACTGGATCGGCAGACAGACTGTGAAACACCTGAACGTCACCTCAACAGGATGAGGGGCGGAGAAAGAATGTGTCCACATATGAATCAGAACCAACCACAACAGCACAGCTGCCAGCTGTCATCACTGGACAAACAGGTCACTGCTGGAATAATGTCCAGAAGATCCCATAACCTAATTAAACATCTGAACACATACACATATATGATGGTTTCGATCAATAAAATCTATTTAAAACACACATTTGTGGTTCTTTGCTTTGACTACTACATATTGAAAACTGTTCTGTCTACTATTCTCAATAATACAACAATTTTCATGTAGTTGTTTAATTTTTTCCACATTGTATGGGATGCATTCCTTATTAAATGCTGGCAGAAGCCCCATCTACTCAAAATGGTTAATTCATGAGTAATAACCCACATGGTACCATTGACAACCCAAACTTGCCAAATAACTTGCTCTTTGTCAATCATTTTCCAGGAAATGGCATACTTTAAAATACCAGTAAAAACAACCTGAAGCAGCTTGTTTTGGTCAGATACTGAGGTGATGTTTAGTTCAAGATGTATGATACAAAAACACTGAAATATGCATTTTGATTTCACAGGGAATTCAATAATAATAAAAGAGGACTTCACTGAACATAATTACCTCCTGTTATACATGAGAAGAATTTTCTGTAAAACATGTTAATTGATATTTTCATTGAGTATTTTTTTTCATTAACTTTTCTATAGTCTTAATAAACATACTGATCATGTATCTGTAAACATGAAGCTAACCTCCTGACCATTACTGTGTAGTACTAATGCAGTAACTCAACATAAAGACAGTGTAAGTGTGTGTTTTTTCACCTTGTTGTTGGGGTTTTAAACTCTTCTTGGCCACTTCAGCAATTGCACCAATCCCAAGTCCAACTGCCAGACCTACAATGAAATAAAAGGTTACCATTATCAGAGCTAAGTAGTGCACCCACAGGCATTAATCTTACTCATGTACTGATGTCCTACATGTGAGAACAGCAGGAACAAAAGCAAAGTCAGCTCAGCGCTGATAACAGCAATCAGTGAAGAAAGGAGGGTCTAATTTCTCTAATCGACACTCGAACTGATGCCAAAAAAGACCTGAAGAGATGGCCAACACCACTGGAGGCATGTTGGCCTTTAGGTGAGAATATGCTTCATGTTCTGTGGATTATCTGGCTTGTCTCTGTAATGTTTCTTCAGTTACTGATACTCGTGTCATGTTCGTCCACAAACACACCAACCCAGGTCAACAATGCAAACACTGTCGACTACATCCACAACTGAAATAACAAGCAAACAAGTCCACTGTTAAAACAATCAACACCTCTGACACAGACAATGTTCACGTATGTTTCACTAAATGCTCTACATTCATATTCAGGGTTAATACTGTCATAAAAAGCTCACTTTAATTGGCATCTTGGTCAGAAAGTGTTTGGGTTAAACTGATGATACTCCTTTAATAATTCATCTACCAATTACATTACAAAACTATGTACTGTTTAGAATTTAATATATAATATGTCCAAAAGAAAATATTCAGCTCGCTGTCACAGAAGGATATGAAAAATCTGAAAATATATATTAAGAAATGATATAATGTTTGATTCTAGGATATTTTATTTAAAGCATTTTACCAACTTTGATTTTATACATTGAATTATTGATTGATCGCTTTAATACTTTTATTTTACAGTACAATAAAAATACAAAATGTCTCCTCCATCCACTCATTCCCTAAAAAGGACTGAGCCAAAAGAATCTCTGAGTGTGTTAATGTTCATGAGTGAGTCTGAGTGTGTTAATGTTTATTAAGAAGAAAATATGGATACACTCAAATATTGTGATAATAGGCTAGGTACTATGAAAAAAATTAATTAACATTTTACATGGTAAAGATTCACAACAGTTGTGGACAACATCATCACCATCATCATCATCACCATCATCATCATCATCACCATCATCATCATCATCACCATCATCATCATCATCACCACTATCATCATCATCATCACCACCATCATCATCATCACCACCACCAACACCATCATCATCGTCATCATCACCACCACCAACACCATCATCATCGTCATCATCACCACCACCAACACCATCATCATCGTCATCATCACCACCATCACCATCTATATTATCAAAGCCAAGTCGCCTCTGTATGCATGCATGTGTGTGTGTGTCTGTCCTGGGGTTTTAAACAAAATCCGTACATAGCTGACTGCTGGACAAATGTGGTACAGCATGCACAAGTACACAACAGCCGAAAAACTACCACATCTAGAACCTGTGGATCCCCACGGGTCAACACGCTAGTCACCACCATCATCACCATCATCATCATCACCATCAGCTTCATTCATCATAATCATCACCATCAGTATCATCACCATCATTCACCGTCATTCATCATCATCATCATCATCACCATAATCATCACCATCACCATCATCATCATTCATCATCACCATCATTAATCATCATCATCACCATAATTATCACCATCATCATCATCATCATCAACATCATCACTGTCGTTCATCATCACCATAATCATCACCATCATTCATCATCATTCATCATCACCGTCACCATCATCGCCATCATTCATCATCGTCATCATCGTCACCCTCAATACCGTCATCATCACCATCATCATCCCCATCATTCATTATCGTCACCATTGTCACCATCAGTACCATCGTCATCATCATCATCATCATCACCATCACCATCATCAGCAGCTGACTGAATCCATAGCACTAATATTAGACAACATGACCGACACCTGTTCTGTACTGTAAATATGATTTGTTTGAGTATGTGCTAAAATACTACTTTCAATTACCAGGATTTTATCTTAGATTTATTTAGACAAAAGGATGGTGAGATACTGAGCAGCTGATGTATGGAGGATGGGATCCAGGAAAGAGTCTTAATGTTACCCTTCAGATAATATCAGTTTTATACATGAACATACACAGTTTTCTTGTGTAAAGAGTGTCTAATGGATATAATGATAATAATAATGGAAAAACAGTTCAACCATTTACTACAAATAACCGCCTCCTACTCCTAAATGGGTCTCCAGCAGTGGTGATTTCTCACAGACTGCAAGGGAGGCCCGGCTTCCCCTAAAATTACGAAAATTAAATGGTTAAATATGTACGGTTGTGTTGACATTTTATTGACTACAAATGCGTTAGAACACGTTCATCTCAAAGATGAGTTCGTTCAGAATCAGCTTTATCACAAACCAACGGACGCGATGTTGTTCACTTCTCATACATTGCGCTGTTTTCTCATCCATCTCTGCTCAGTGCATTTGTCTGTAGACGCCGGGCGTCTCTGGGCTTCAATGGGACTGAGTGGAACAGTTTTTTTCATTGCGTCAAAACTGGACAGTAATTGGATAAATGCCACGATGTTGTCCCGCCCCCGGACGCCGGGCATCTCTGGGGGTGAATGGAGCTGTGGGCGGAGCTCGGCCGGGCTGGACGCCAGAATCCCACGTGTTGATTGGAGGATCAGTTGAAAGGCTGAATCCCGTTTGATTGACAGCTGTTTTCAGATCTCCTCCTTCACTGATACAGTTCAGTTTAATACCGTCACACATTCTGCTGTGAAATCAAGAGAGAAACTACTACGAAATTACTCGTTCATTTCTTGCACTGTAAATAAAACACACTCATGTACTTCCTTGTTTCAATTTAATATAATTTCAGCGTTTTCTTGTTTCAGTTACATAATTTAATAATTTCTTGTTCGAGTTTAATATCGTTTTGTAGATAGTTAAATCAATCATACTGTCGGCTAGGTCGGAGTGAAAGGAGCATCTGTTGTTTAAAAAGGCTGAAGTCTTACACCCACAACACACTGGGCCAAGGTTAGTCTAAGCAGCCCAGCTCTGCTGGACATTGAGAGGACACTGGTCCAGTCCCTGGGAAAGACGCCTACTTGTTACGATAAGGTCACTGAGCATTTTCTTAATTTTTTTTTTTTTAATTTTTTTTATGTAAGCCGACAATGAGCTTCCCCTGTCTGAAAAACGAGCAGCCGCCACTGGTCTCCAGTATTGTTCATGTATTGGCCATGCATTGATAGGTGATAGACAGACCAGCTCCCACAGCTCATGTTGGGTCCTCTAATAAAGACAAGACTAAGGAGATCAACTACAGAACACAACCAACCAGATACTGTTCTGATGTTGTTCCATGAGTCAACGTCCACAGGTGAACACACCTACCTCCAAAATTAAACAGCCTTCCAAGTCGAGTGACGGGGACCTTCCTCTGTCTGGCCTGTTCACTGAGCTGGAACCAACAGCACACAGATGGAAACGTCGTTCAACAACAACACACATTTCAACAACCCGCTGATTATAAAATGGATCATACCACTTGCTTATGTTGCTTGATGTCACTTTTTTTGGTGTTTCTTGCTTTATCGATATCCTCTGAAGTCAAGCGTCCCACTGGTGAGTTGTTGTGGTTAAATGACCTTGTCTGTCCGGTGACCTGGGGGCGTGGCCAGTCCCACTTTGGCCCGGGTCTACTGGGACATGTGGCCTGTCCTCCGTTTGTCCTTCCAGTGAAACCGGGGCTAATCCAAGCTCCCACAGTAGAATATGTGTGGAACTGTGTCATGGTGGCTCTGTGGATGCAGATGTCTGACTGTTTACTGAACGTGTCCTGGATAAACAAAGAATATTTCAATGAGCTTTAGCTGAGTTACAACACATAACAACATTACACAGAGTTCTGAACAACACTGACTTTAAATTCATTCAACTAATGGAAAACACTAATCTGACCTGAACAAGGTTGAGGTTAAAGCACTGTTCAATTAAAACAAAAAACCCTCTCAAAGATTTACCCGATTCACAGAAAACAATGTCTCTAACATTTTAACCTTTATAAGGACAAACTATGTTAGCTTTTTAAAACTACATACTGCTATAGATTACAAAGGATACTTACTTACACTTACACTTACTTCCTTTCATTTTCCAGTAGAGTACAAAACTACATGTCTGCACTTGTCACTTTGGAGATAAAGTTTCACTAATAGTTACCATTTCATTCAGTCTCAGATAGTTTAAAAATCATGACTGATTCTTGATTATTTCAGTAGAAATGGTATAAAAATTTGAATGGGTTTGCATCTTTTATGATATTGGACACATTTGAGGAGAATTATTAATTTTTATTGTGAATAAGTGTGGACATGTACAACATCAAGACAGACTCCAACCCAGATGTAGAAAAGACATTCCTTTGGTGAATCGATCAGTGAACATCCCAAATGACAAACATAAGATTATCATATCAACTTTGTCAAAGACAAAACTCCCTCACAAAAGAAATTTTTTCTCAAGGGACTCCCTGGTAAAATAAAGGTTAAATCTGAAAAATAAATAAATAGAAGAAAATGAAACAAACAAAAGACGGTAAGATATAAGAAGACAAAAACACTATTAAAGACATAAGTGGAAAACAACCTCAAAACATACCTGTGTTTTCAGTTCAGATGGAGGAAGCATTTGGGAAGTACTTAGGACGTACTTAGGAAGTATTTAGGAGATAATTTGGAGGTATTTAGGAGGTATCTGGGAACTATTTAGGCGGTATCTATGAGGTATTTAGGAAGTATTTGCGAGGTATCTAGGGGGTATCTGAGAAGTATTTAGGAGGTATCTAAGTGGTATTTAGGAAGTATTTAGGAAGTATCTAGGAGGTATCTGAGATTTATTTAAGAGGTATTTAGGCGGTATTTAGGAAATGTCTAGGAGGTATTTAGAAGGTATCTAGGTATTTAGGAGGTATTTGGGGGTATCTTGGAGGTATTTAGGAAGTATTTAGGAGGTATTTGGAAGTATCTAGGGGGTATTTAGGAGGTATGTAGATGGTATTTAGGAAGTATTTAAAGAGGCACCTTGGAGGTATCTAGGCAGTATCTAGGAAGTATTTAGGAAGTTTTTAGGAGGTATTTAGAAGGTATCTGGGAAGTATTTCGGAGGTATCTATGAGGTATTTAGGAAGTATTTGGGAGGTATTTAGGAAGTATCTAGGAGGTGTCTGAGAATTATTTAGGAGGTATTTAGGTGGTATTTAGGAAATGTCTAGGAAGTATTTAGAAGGTATCTAGGTATTTAGGAGGTATTTAGGGGTATCTAGGAAGCATTTAGGAGGTATTTGAGGGGTATCTCTGAGGTATTTAAGAAGTATTTAGGAAGTATTTAGGAGGTATCTAGGAGGTATTTAGGAGGTATCAAGACGGTATTTAGGAAGTATTTAAAGAGGGATCTAGGAGGTATCTAGGCAGTATTTAGGAGGTATTTAGGAAGTTTTTAGGAGGTATTTAGGAGGTATCCGGGAAGTATTTAGGAAGTATCTATGAGGTATTTAGGAAGTATTTGGGAGGTATCTAGGGGGTATCTGAGAAGTATTTAGGAGGTATCTAGGAAGTATCTAGGAGGTATCTGGGAATTATTTAGGAAGTATTTAGGAGGTATCTGAGAAGTATTTAAGAGGTATCTGGAAATTATTCAGAAGGTATCTAGGAAGTATTTAGGAGGTATTTAGGAGGTACCTAAGAAGTGTTTAGGATGTATTTAGGAGGTATCTGAGAAGTATTTAGGAGGTATCTGGAAATTACTCAAGAGGTATCGAGGAAGTATTTAGGAGGTATTTAGGAGTTATCTGGGAAGTATTTAGGAGGTATCTAAGAGGTATTTATAGATGGCAATTAACTCCATCCCACTCTGCAGCCGTATGACACCGAGGCCAAACCACAGTTCACTCACCCGGGCTGAACCGACAGAAGCAGCAGCAGCAGTAGCAGCAGAATGATGGAAGTTGACCTTGGTCTGGTTCCCAGAGGCAGGAGTTCTGCACACCTGCTTCATCCACACCAGACCCCTCCAGACCACTAGGTCACTGGTCATCATTTAACCCTGACACCTGCACAGGAATGACAGCAGCTGAGTGCAGAAGCTCATATTCAGATGTTCCTATTCTCCGGGAACATTGTAACTGGTGTACATGTTTTATCATTATTATCATAGAACAGGGACATGTTTGGCCCAAAAACTGTTAGGGATGCAGTGTCTAGTGAAGTAGTCACCATGAATGGTGTTACCCTGGAGCCCAAACCACCATGAGGAATCTAGGCATTATATTCGACCAGGACTTATTATTTAACTCAAACATAAAACAGATTTCTAGAACTGCCTTTTTTCATCTGTGTAATATTGCTAAAATCAGGCATATTTTCTAATCCATTCTTTTATTACATCCAGACTAGATTTTTGTAATTCACTCTTCTCAGGCTGTCCTAAAAAGTCTTTAGACTCTTCAGTTAATCCAGAATGCTGCTGCTCGTGTACTGACTAGAACCAGTATTAAAGACCATATTTGTCCTGTGTTGGCTTCTCTGCACTGGCTCCCTGTAAAAGCTAGGATAGACTTTAAAATACTCCTCCTCACTTCCAAAGCCCTTCATGTCCAGGCACCTACTGATCTGAAAGAGCTTTTATTCCATCCAGTCCATCTAGAGCACTACGCTCTGAACATGCAGGTGCACTGGTGGTCCCTAGAATCTCCAAAGGTAGGACGGGAGCTAGAGCCTTCAGCTATCAAGCTCCTCTACTGTGGAACCACCTCCTGCCTCAGTCTGGGAGGCAGACACTCTCTCTATGTTTAAGAGTGGGTTAAAAAACGCTCCTTTCTGATGAATCCTATAGTTAGGGCGGCTCAGGCTGCTCTTAGTTCTGCTGTTATAGGCTTAGACTGCTGGGAGACTCATGGATACACTGAGCGCTTCTCTACTCCTCCTCCTCTCTCCTCCTCTTCTCCTCTATTTACACCCCAGCAAATCCATGTTACTGACTCTCCTTCTTCCCCAGAGTCTCTGTGCTTTATGTCCTCACAGGTTTTCCCTGGATCATCCCTGGACCTGCTGCTGTGGTCCTTCTTCTCTCCTGTCTTCATCGTCCTCACTCACTTATCCATATAGTTGTGATAGTGCTTATTATATAGTTACATAGATGGTATGGGTTTCTATTATTTGTACTAACCATTGCAGTAGTAGTATATCCCCTGTTAACACTTGTACTTGTAGTAGTAGTATTAACAGTTATGGAGTTGTGTCCCCCCCAATCTCTCTCTCTCTCTCTTCCTTTACCTTCTCTCTTTAACCCTTTAACTGGTCATGTCAGTGTCAAGGTCTGCTTGAGGTTTCTTCCTGTTAAAAGGTAGTTTTTCCTTCCACTGTCACCAAGTGTTTGCTCCTGGAGGATTCTGTTGGTTTCTGGAAATTGGCTTAAAAGTCTGGTTTCGACCAGCTCTGTATGTAAAGTGTCATGAGATAACTTTTGCTATGATTTGGCGCCATATAAATGAAATGGGATTGGATTTTATGTTTAAGGAATACACTGTATTTGAATGTCCATCCTGTTACATAACATAACAAGGTGGAAAATTAAGAGACAAGTTACCTTTAAATCTTATCTGTAATGAAAGTAGGACGTACAGCTGAGCATCGACATTTATGTCACTTCATTAAAATGGTCTCAATAGAATTGTAACAGTTGTAAAAGTGTTTCTGGAAGGTGATAAATGTATGGTAAAAGGGGGAGGATGAATTATTTCTCACAGTTAATATAGGCAATAACAGAATAATAGTGTCAGTTGCAATTCTGGAATTATAGTTTCTAGTGGAATTTAATTAAAATGCCCTGAGGACATGATACCATTGACAGTATTTGGGTCCATAACTGTGGTTTTCCATGAACATATTTAATGTGTATTTTGAAATTTCACAATGGAAACTATTTAAGGAAACAAAATAAAAACAAAATCTCTTCCCTGAGATGTTTTTTTTTCTTTTTAGAAAAAAGTAAAAATGTATAGAGGAGATGTAAACATCTTTCTGAGATAAACTGACTGAGCAGCTGTTTGCAGGACCCTCCCAGATATTCTGAAAAAGTGTAAACCATGTCTGGACCACCATGAGAGGATGAGGAGACGGAACTCTTTAGAAAATAACAGAACAGCCTGCTTCTACTTTTTTTTTTATTAGCAAGGTGAGTACTGTAGCCTACAGCGACACCTATTCACTTCCAACCACTTCATGGAAACACATGATTCGTACTTTAGTTTCTGTAAATTTTCAAAAGCTCAGACATTAATGGAGACACGTACTGACAATGACAGTTCTGCTTCATAGTTTAATTTCAAAATACTTTCACATATTTTAGGTTCTAAAACTCCTCTAATTTGAATCCATTTTCAGAGATGATCTAGAGAATGACAGGACAATATCCAATCATTTAACTGTAAAAACATACTTTTTGGAAAGGTGAAAATTAGAACCTTCTTTCTGGTTTGATTCAACCTTATATTAGAAGTGGTTAACAGGAGATAAACTTAGGTCAATATTAAGGCGGTGTATTAATGACATTTCCAGGTGCATTCAGTTTAAGTAATGAACATCTACTGAATATACATTTTAAGACATTTGTTGTAAATATGTGGCTGATTTTAGTGATAAAGTCAATGAGTAAATCATGGATAAAAGGTGACTGTGTAACAGGAACACGTTTATGTTAGAGATGACAAAAAAGTTCCACAGAAAAACAACCTCAACAAATACTGATCAAAGTGGGAAAAAAGCCAAGTTCAGCATTCCAGTGTCCTGACAATAAAACCAGATAAACAACGGCCTCATTTAGTGGAAACCAAAACTGTCCAACACACGTCTGTCCACTCACCGGCTCCAAGTGTCCACCACTAGTCCACTCAGCTCCGTGGGTCCACTTATCCACTGTAGAAATGGTTGGTTCACCTTGGTTTGTCTTCACACACACACACACACACACACACACACACACACACACACACACACACACACACACACACAATGTAAACACTGCTCCGACACGCTAAAGGACATACACACTTCCCTCGAGGAGACCCAGGGGGCGGGGTTTGCCAACTACGAACCAATGAGGTAAAGCCCTGGTACGTGAACTACACACACGTGCCGCATGAACAATCCATGGGAAAATTATGGTGTTAATGAAATGGCTTCAGTCCAGCTAGAAATATGCCCATATCAAATAAAACAGAGGAACTGAGTACTTTTACTGTAAGTACTGTAATCCAGTACAGATTTGTACAGATTTCAGGTATTTGTTCATCCTTCTGTCCAATGAAAACCACACAATTTTCAACATGATGTTTAATGATTGTGATCAACTCTTTAAACTCTTTAAAGATTCAATATCTGTTGATCCACTAATCCTATCAACACATGTTAATAATTGGTGTGAAATACAGTTCTTCATCTTTTCATGGTCATCAGATATGACCCATTTGGACGTTCAGAGGCTCTGTAGTTACCGTGGAAACACCGTCATCTTCTACAACATTGATTCACCAGTAAAACCCATGAAGTTGGATCAGTGACAGTGGATGGACACACTGGGTTTATGTTCAGTTAAAGACATACAGTCAAGTGTAAAAATCTTAGGTTACCTGAAGGGTGGTTGTTTTTGCAGGGTTGAAATGAGGCGTATTTATTTGTCTTTTAGATCTCTTTTCTTCGGCAATAAGAAATACAGGAAATATGTACATGTTATTTAAAAAAAAAAAAAAAAGACTAAAATTTGTATTTAGCATAACTCCAGTTCCATTTGCAAAAAGTTCCCAAAAAGGAAACACCTGAATCATGTTGAATGACACCTGGAGTAAAACCCCAGAAATTTACTGCATGGAAACTCATGTTGAAGAGTTAAAGAGGGATGTCACACTAATAATAATAATAGTCCATACCTTGGTCTAGAGAAACTTTTTGAGTTTTGCTGTACATATTTCCTGGCTGTATACGAGTACAGAAACTGAGAGCTGTATTATAACTTTGCTAAATAAATAAATAACCCCAATAATGAAGACTTCTGGATAGTACCATATTTTTCTGAAATAGTCAGTTTTGTTGAGATTTCATCTACATGATCCGTGAATTAAATAATGTGTTCTTATTTTCACTGAAGAACACAGAGGAAAATATTAAAATAATGGTGACAAATCCCTCAGTTTTGGGTCAAATGTTTGGAAGTCACCACAGGTTCTCTAAGGGTTAAAGTTAAGTTTATTTAGCATTAAAGAACTAAATAAATAATTCGGTTAATGACGCATGTCAACAAATTCATGTCTTAAGGAAAATCTGAAGAAATCAAGAGATTTGCTGCATCTTCTTCTCCTTTGTTGCCATTGCTGTCAATGTAGTTTTATTGTACTTCAGCTTGTTTAATGTGTGACAACTGTGTCCTTTAATAATAATAATAATAATAGATTGGATTTCTGTAGGTCTTTACATTAGTAACTATGCAATGTCTTCCTCTGGAACTTTTCAGAGCCAACATATCACTTATGTCTTTCTTAGAGAAGTGATTTACCCTCCTGAGACCCAGGACAGTACAAATTTCTGCTTTTTGTATGAAAAAAAAAAGTCTCGAGTGAAAACAGCATGATGCAACTTTTTTTTTTCAGATTTATTTTTCTTTTTTTTTTTTTTCAATGAATGTCTTTTGCAGTGGAAAGCTTTTCTTTCCACTAAATGTGTTGGAATGATCTCTCAAGGAGACAGAACACAAAAATTTAAAAAGCATCATATTGAAGAGTAATCTGGGATGTGACTGTTCAGAGATAGCACAGGTTTCTGAAAAAAAAAAAAAAAAAAACTTCCAGTATTTGTCACTATGGTAGAAAGCTATTTATGTGATGAGGCATTTATGAAATGTTGGATGTTTAAGATGTATCAAGGACAAAATACAGCTTGTGTTAAATGTTTATCTCATCCATGTTTATTCCAGACGATCATGAATGCAGATGCAGACACAGGTTTTCTCCTGTAAATCAAATTAAATATAAGTCAAAGAGATGCCGGGACGTTGTGGGTTTGTAACGTCAGATGATTCTCAACTCCATAAACTCTTCAGCATTGTGTCAGAGTGCGACGGCTGTCTTTAACTTGGGGAAAAGTCTCAGAGCATTTTGTGTCGTCAACTCCATCACTGTCTCCACGGACACACCTTTGACTTTACTGATGTACTCGGCACTGATGGAGATGTTTTTAGGCTCATTTCTCACCTGTATTAAAAAAAAAAAACATAAGCAGTCAGACACCAGGGAATGAGAAATGTATGATTAGATAATGTCTGCAACTAATAGTTATTGTTTTCAATAACAGTCATTGTTTAATCTATGTTTTTTATTAGCTTTCTTATTCATCAAATTATCGAAAACTGAAGGATATTCAGTAGTTTTATTTAATTGACAAAGAAAAGCATTAGATCTTTGGCTTTAAGATGGTGCAGCCTTTAAAATGTAGGCATTTTTCATGTTTATTTAAAGGAGCTGTGTCAAGTATATCTACATTACAGATGTAAAAACAACCTACAACATACACATTAGACCATTTAGAATGTATCGTATTGCAGAGATATGCCCTATATTTACATAAATATTCTCACTTGTGACTCTTCACATTCACCTTCAACTCTTCAAAAACAAAAACGAAGGCTGAGTTGAGGAACTTTAAGAATCAAAGAAGATGACAAAGCGATAAGTGTTCAGACTAAACTGATGGTTCTGACCTGGTTTGTTCAATTCCAAACAGAGCTTTAGTGCAGATACTGACAACACAAACAAGCTGGGATATCAGAGGTAGAATATAACTGATGAACAGCACGTTGAGAAGGTAAAACAGTGGTATTCTGACTGCCTACGTCTGTGTTTGAATTCAAAAACTGATGACACCATGATGCAGATGTGTTATGCACTTTGTTCACTGACTGACGTTGGATGTTTCTCAAAGTCAAGGATTAATGAACATAAAACTACATCATTAGATTTCACTGATCTGTTCCAATGTCCAAGACCCAAGGACTAAGTTCTTCCTTTGGACAATTTTTAAGGATGCATCTGTGGATTCTTGGCACTGTTTATTTCCCATAATCCTCTGTGTGAGTGTTTCAGAAATCCAACTAAATGGAAAAAAAGCTGTTCACACCTGCAAAGAACTATGTACTTTATACAGAGCAATTCATACACAATAGCAGTTCAAAGTAACTGACAACAAGAAAACAAAATCAGAAAAAGGTAGAACTAGAAGCACTCGGAGAGCGCAGACCTCCGCCAAGGCTGATCAGTGCCCCCCCCCCCCCCCCCCCCCCCCCCCCCCCCGTGGGCCCCCCCACGCCAAGGAGGTTATGTTTTTGCCAGGGTTTGTTTGTTTGTCTGTCCGTTAGTGTGCGACATAACTCAATAAGTTATGGACAGATTTTGATGAAATTTTCAGGGTTTGTTGGAAATGGGCCCCCCCGTGGGCCCCCCCACCCCCGATCACCACCAAAATTTAATCATTTCTTCCTTATCCCATTTCCAACAAACCCTGAAAATTTAATCAAAATCTGTCCATAACTTTTTGAGTTATGTTGCACACTAACGGACAGACAAACAAACCCTGGCAAAAACATAACCTCCTTGGCGGAGGTAAATATTGAGGAAAGGAAGCATAGAATAGATCAAATCATAATGAGAGATTAAAATAGTTAAGGAACAAAGCTCCTCCATTTACACCGTATAAACGGTAAATCAAACAGTCAAATAAGAATTTTTATTTATTTATTTATTTATTTATTAATTAGGGGTGCAACGGTACAGGTAGCCCACGGTTTGATCCGTACCTCGGTTCTTGGGCCACGTTTTTGGTTTTGGTACGAATTTTGTGCATAAAGGACTTTTTTTTCACCCAAAATGATTATTATTTTTTTTTTGCTTGTCAGCAAAAATGGAATTTTACAGTAGGAACACCTTATGTCACTGCACTGAATAATATTAAATCCTACTGATGATGGATGGATGGATGTGTTATTGATCCACTGATCTGAGGGAAATGATCACAAGGATGGACACATTCTGGTTCACAACGTCCCCCTGCTGTTCATATTTGGAATATTAATGCTAAATATTAAAAGTCACTTAAAATAACATGAGCTGCTAATTGTTTTTGACCAACTGTTAAGTTTTGATTTTTGCCTCTGAATTAGAGTTGCAATGATTATGTGATTATCAGCTGTTAAATTAATAACCAACTACTCTGACAGCTGATCAATTTAAGTCATTTTTAAGTAAGAAAAGTCCAAATCTTCTTATTGCAGTTTCTTGAATGTGAGTCTTTCCTCATCTGTAGCAGTAAACTAAGTATCTATATAACTTAATCTATGTTCACAGAGAAAACAACAGACAGGTTAATTAAAGTAAATAAGTATTATTTGCAGCTGTCCTCTAACTCAGAATTATGGATAATGTGGAAAACTGTTGGTGTGGGAACTCTTAAAACTGGCATAAACTGTACTGTTCAAGTTTGGATCCCAGTGTGCTTATTTCTATTTCGCAGACACATGTCCTTTTTTACCTGCTTCTCGGGCCCAAGGGCAGGTGAATCAGTTTCCAGACAAATGCTCTCCAACGGCAGCTGCTTCACAAGTTTCTGCTTCTTGGTGGAAAATATGTAAAGAAACCATCATCAATCATTAACAGTGGATGTGATAATTCTCACCAGTGATGACAAAGTCAACATGTCTGCACTGCAAAAACAGACCATGTCAGAAATGTGGCTGAATAAAGTAGAAACTCAAACTGGATTTGTGGATTTGTATTTGTGGTGATTCTGTATTTACACAATGTGCCAGAGATGTTTCAAGTCACATGGTTTTATCAAATACACTGATTTAAGGTGGTAAAGTGCTCTACTCTACCTGTTCACTGCGGATTATTGATGGTGGGATTGAAAACAAATAGCCTGCCTTCACTCCCTCCAGAGCGACGGACGGTTTCCCATCGAAAGCATGAAGTAGAGCTCTGTTGACACCTAGTGGCAGGTCACAGGTACTGCAGTTAACTTCAGGAGGATTAGTTACACAGATCTTTATAAGGCAGGATGGATAAAACTCACATTCTAACAATCCACTGCCTTCATTAATAAGCAACAGTTTTAAAGCTTTATCTTTACATTGTTAATATATAATATGGAATGTACAAATGTTAGAGTAAGTTGTGTCTTATTTGTCCAGTGAAGTACAACACCTGAAACTCAGGACGTGGACGTTACTGGCAATAATGCATTTTTGAATAAAAATATGAAAAATATTTCACAAATAAAAGAAATAAAATGAGGTACATTGTGTTTGTCCAGTGTAATATATATCAATATAATTCTTTGATAATATTTGATTGATTTTAGGTCTTTTTAATAGGAAATAATTCATTTTTCCAATATTTGCTTGTGGCTCCCACATTCAAACCAATAATGCCCTGTGTCATGTGACCCAGCCCTGTGTCATGTGACCCGGCCTGGCTGATGGGCAGAGGACGTAAAGTGAGTGTCTCACCGAGTTCCTTCAGAAGGTGGATGGTCGGCCTTCCAGCTGAGCGGGAGTGAACGTTTCTGAAATAAAACACAAACCAGACGGGTCTCTCACACGTGTGTCTCTATGTCAGAGCTCAGTTCTAGATTGTTTGACGTTTCAGGAGTATTTGGAAATGTGTTGGTGTGATGACGTCCAACTCACAGAGGCAAATCCAGCCGCTTGGCCAGTTCTGCTTGTCCAATGAGAACCTGCCTCTGGTTCTCTTTATCTGCGTCTGCCCTCACATACCTGGGTGTGAAATCCAAACCCACCTACAAAGACAAACATATACCAACAATACAGAGAAACATCATGGGTTTTTGTTTTTGTTTGTTTGTTTTTAATTAAATGATGCAGAATCCTTACCTCTCCAATGGCCACGAGGTGGTCTTTATATTTCTCTATGATGGGCAAAGCAGCATCTAAATCCTGCAAAAAAACACCAAGTAATTATAACAAAAACACTATCGCAACTGACAATATATTTATACTTACAACTATGACTGTTTTGTAATGAACTAATTTCTTATTTTAACTTTGTTTTACTTTAAGTTATAGGACAACTTCTGTTGTCTGAGTGGACCAGTAAAGCTGAAGACGGCACAAACTAATCCAGTGACATTGTGACTTTTGTTGTTTCAGTCCACTTAACCCATGTGTAATAAATCTCTTCCAATTTCTTAAAATTTTCAGTCTTATTTGAACTTTTGAAACATCAGTCTTTCTGCGGTTTTCGGCATGATATGGTGGTGAAGGAGACATATGAAACTAACAGGAGCTTTCCCACTCAAAGGCCTGATGGGAAAACTGTCCTTATTAAGACAGAATTAAGTGTGTGCTCTAGAAAGACATCAGTCTTATTAACACAGATAAAAACAATGCAGTGCCATCATAAATAATTATTTCTATCTCATAGGTTGGCTGCTTAAATAAAAGTTGGATTAATTAAGTATATACAATGTCAATCACACTCTGCTCCATTGCCCTGGACACCCACTACATAAACAAAGTACAGCCACAGAAAATATAACAATATGGAAAGGATGGTATTGATGATGTGAAGCATAAACATGCCCTATGTAGTACAGTATATTAGTTTAAATTAGAGATACCGGTCATTTTGAAGTGGTGTCACAGATACTAAACAAATGACTCCACATCAAATCACTACATTTTAGAAAATGTTCCAGACTGAATCTCTGATTTGTTTCATACATTCAGTCAGTCATGTTAGTCCTAGTAAACAGACTTAAGTTTGTACTGTCTGCCAGTACATGCCTCATGAATCAGCAATGTTTTTAGAGACCACAGTACAAGTAAACATGAGAAATAAATACCAAAATCTGAAAGATCTGATGTGCTTCAATAATGGAGATATAATGGGATAAAGCACAAATGACATTTTCCCTCAGGAAGCTATACTTTGGGATGTTCTAAGTTTAACTTAATGATTTCTTTCATTGTAGAACAGCTCATGAAGATTTCATGTTTCTGTCATTAATAGTTCAACAATCATGATGTCTTGGTCTTTTTCTGGGGTGTTGGTTTTACAGCAAGATCAGCGTCACACCCCCTTTTAAAAATCTCCCAAACTGAGGAAGGTATTGGGCTGACATTTTGGATTGTGTTTAATAGGACTGTATGGGTGGAGGCTGCTCTAATGTAATCCAAGTTGAAGGTGGGTTCACCTGCAGAGATGCCCCCCTCTGCTGCTCAGGGGAAACCTCTTGAACAGGGTGAACTCCCAAGCATGGAAAAATGAAACCTGGAAACCTATGGAACAAAAGGGAAGCTGTCAATTCACAGACAAATAATACATACACCTCCGTCTAACTAAATCTAATGTTTACCTCTGTGATAAGTCAATGATCTTCTCAAATTCCCCAGAGTGTTCTGCTACAGCTAAAAGGGCCAATAATCCACTCTAGAAAATAAAGCGCACACATTAAACTCATTCCATACTGATCCAACATTTCACATTTCACAGTTCGTGTCATGAATCATGATTTTAAATTATGTAGATGCCTAATAAGTAAATGATGACAGTTTTATTAACATTTAACTGAACAAACAGTCCAGGTCCTTCATTGCATAATTACCACTGTGGTTAATCTGTTTGAGCTGCAACAAGTTCTTTAACCCTTTTACTGATGCAGTGAGTAGACTCTCATTTATTAAACAACCATCAGCTTGCATAATTACTGGACACTGAGAGGACTCAAAGGGCCTGTGAAAGACTGATTTGAGGAGCATGAGAGTCCAGAGTCAGACCTGAACCCACCTGGAATCACTGGGATGTGATAGAGACTTTACACAGTGGGTTGACTTATTATTACAAGGTCTGGGTCAAAATTAATGTGAATAAATAGTGTGGCATTATTACGTAAACAATGAGTGACATAAATGAATGCAAAGGCAAAAGAGATTCAATGATGAAAGAACATAGTGTATTTTTTCTCTCTTTTTATTTATTTATTTATTGTCCGGACTGTTTATCTAGATTTTTCTTAACATTACAAGGCCTCGGTGTAGCACCAGTCCATTTTGAGCAGCATCTAGCATCTACGACAAATTAAATGCTTTACTTTGAAATACATTTGTGGCTTTTTTAAATTTACAATCTATCTTTGCCAAATTTTTGAACCCCTATTGTGGTGATAGAAATGGTCCAAAGTAGTGTGTGTGTATATTATATATATATATATATATATATATATATATATATATATATATATATACACACACACATATATATACATACATACATATACATATATATGTTTTTTTTAAATTGACAATCTTGGAGGAAAAAAGCCAGCTAAAAACTTGTAGGAACCCAACACTTCTGAAAATGTAGGGAAATCCTCAATTAACCATAGTATTAATGATCACACTCAGCTACTACATAAAATCAGGACTAAAGAAGTGGTGCCAGGCACACCATCCAGCTGATGTCATCATGTCTGTGTGTGTGCTGATGTCAGCATATCAACTGCCTCTATGTGCCAAGTTTGAAGTAAAATGAAACAAAATTGATGTTTTTATAGACGTTTGAAATTTCGACCATTATAAGTAAATGGGGGAAAAAATATTTTAAAAATTCATTAAAAAAATTTAACTTTGACCTACTTTCCCCAAAATGTAACCAAATCTGTTCTGGGTCACTGGCAATCAATAAACCCTATTTGGTTTGAATTCAACCAATAGTGTTTTTTCTGCAAGAGTGTTAACAAACAAATAGACAAAGAAACAAACCGAACCAAAAACACAAAACCCCCTTGCCTCCCCTTCGGTGTCAGGGTCCTGAGCATTTGGAACAGAGTTGTGCTTTCCTGCAGGGTCCGAATACTTTGGTGTCTCACCTGTTTTGCATTCTCAACCACCTCTTCAATGTCCTGATGAGGGATGAAACAACAGATACGTCCCAAACATAAGAAAAGGTTGGCATTATAAGTTCATTCTCGTCCTTTAAAGTGCACTCATACCTGGTCAAAATCCGCCGCTGAGATGTGACAGTGACAGTCGACGTATCCGTGCATGAGGCCGACACCTGCAGAGTCCAAAACAAACTACGAACCACTTCCGGAAATAGACTTACACTGCGCATGCGCAAAATTAATTTGGCGTTGGATATGTATTACAGCGTTCCCCGAGCTGCGGAGTTTCCTTAAGCCTGATTGGTTAAATGTATCCACCGGTGTGTCCTGATAACTGATTAATCGCCTCCAGTGTTTGTTAGGCACATGGGTCCGGATGTAAAGGCTCATTTCCTCCTTGTTATACATGTACTTGTTTTGTTCTTTCTTTTAATTGCTATCATGTGACTTATATTTTCGCTTCACATTTTATCATGTGATTTTGAACCTGTCCTCTGGGTATTTTCACACGGTGTGATTTGCACCTACAATGGCAGAGTTCATGCATTTGCCTTTACTTTTTTCGATCCTGCTGATGTTATTCAGGTGCAGCAGTGGAAAATACGAACCGAACTGGGACTCCATTGACTCCAGACCAATCCCACCGTGGTTCGACCAGGCCAAAGTTGGCATCTTCATACACTGGGGGGTGTTTTCTGTGCCCAGCTTCGGCAGCGAGTGGTTCTGGTGAGCTTTGTCTAAACATATGAACTCACCTGAGCAGGTGAGTTGACCTGGCCTTTTGGACTCACTTCAGTAAGTGAACCAGGAGCAGGGATCCGCTTCAACACCTTTCACAGAGATAGTGCAGCATTTTCTGTCATACTTTAAAAACTAAAATCAGTGACCAAGACTCTTGTCATATTAGATAGTAAGAAAATGAACTGCTTGCATTTTGACCTATTGTACACAAAAAATGACAAGAAATACTCTCTTCAGAGTTAGTTTTCTGATCTTGTAAAAAATATAATGTAAGATCAAGTCAGCTTGAGTTCATTGGGTGTATTGGGTATATGTTTTTTAACAGTTCTCATATCCACGTCAAAAGAAATGTGTTGAGAAGAAAATAAGACTAAGTATGAAAAAAGTACCCATCCCTACATCAGTTTCATTTGGCTACACTTTAGGGATGATAATGTTAATATTTGGTTAATAGATGTAATTTTTTTCTGTTTGTTCTAGGTGGTACTGGAGGAAGCAGCACTTGAAGCCCTATGTAGACTTCATGCAGAGGAATTATCCCCCAGACTTCACGTACCAGGATTTTGCACCACAGTTTACTGCAGAGTTCTTTGATGCCAAAGAATGGACGGACATCTTTGCTGCATCAGGAGCAAAGTACATCGTATTAACCACTAAACACCATGAAGGTGCAGTACACAAACATACTGTCTCATGTCTTTCACTGTAAAAATACTATGAAAAGTATTTAATACAATGAAATGCATTTAGTGCTTTTCATAGTAATAATGATGACTTTTGCCTGTAACCTAAACACCCGAACAGCCTCCGGTGACCAAAACCATCTACTGATGTAAGATGTTTAATAATACCTGTTGATCCACTAATCATATCAGTACAGGTAAATAATTGGTGTAAAATACAAGTTGTCACCTTTTCATGGTCATCAGATATGACCCATTTGGGTGTTCAGAGGCTCTGTAGTGAACGTGGAAACATTGTCATCTTCTACAACATTGATTCACCAGTAAAACCCATGAAGTTTGATAAATGACAGTGGATGGACACACTGAGTTTATGCTCAGTTAATGATGTATTTTAGTGAAAAAGCCACTTTTTCATTAGTTTTCTGTTTCTATATTTTAACCTTTAGAGCTTTTATAAACATCTGCATGATCATGATCAGTGAATTAAATACCTGAAATTCAATGAAAAATGCTAAATAGAGAGGATACAATAATAAATGAGGATAAATCACTTAGGAAAGGTTAAATGTCAACAAAAATTCCTTTGTAAGTTCCCACCAATCTTAAATATTTCTGGACCATTTAGATCTGTCATGTTTTTCTCAGGTTTCACCCTTTGGGGCTCAAAAACATCCTGGAACTGGAATTCAGTGGATGTGGGACCTAAGCGAGACCTAGTGGGGGAGGTGGCCAGCGCCGTCCGAGCCCACAGTGACCTGCGTGTGGGACTCTATCACTCTCTGTTTGAGTGGTTTCATCCACTGTTTGAGCAGGATGCTGCTAATGTGTTCACAACCAACTACTTCCCCACCAGTAAAACCCTCCCTGAGCTTTATGAGCTCATTGTCAAATACAAACCTGAGGTTCTGTGGTCTGATGGAGATGGAGACGCTCCAGACAAGTACTGGAACAGCACCGGCTTCTTAGCGTGGCTCTATAATGACAGGTATATTTTATTCTATTATATAAGATTAATCTCTCCTAAGTAAAGTAGACCTGAGTAAAAAAGCCTTTTGCCGTCTGCAGCCCAGTACGAGACACGGTGGTGACTAATGATCGCTGGGGCTATGGCTCCATCTGCACCCACGGCGGATTTTACACATGTGCAGATCGATACCAGCCAGGACACCTGCTCAAACACAAATGGGAGAACTGCATGACCATTGACAAAAAGTCCTGGGGTTACCGACGGAACGCTCAGCTGAGCGACTTCCTCCCCATTGAACAGCTCGTGGCCGTGAGTAACAGTGACAGAGGAAATGTGTGTATGCAGGAAGTCATTAGTGTGTCATCACATTAAAATTTTAATTCTTGTTTTCTTACCATAAAATGATTGGTTTGACTCTACAGAGAGAAGCAGAATTCACTGTGTTTCTACAGAACCTCAGAGCTCACTTCCTCTGCTTCTTTTTCTGGATCTTGCTTTTTGTGTCCACAGTAAATCAGGCCAAGGCAAGCATGGTGACAAAACAGACAACTAGACATCACTACATGTCATACAGTGAACTCTTATTTGTTCAACCAAAAAAATGCCTGCAAACAAACAAAACAAAACATCCTGAAATGCAAGATGGTAGAGTCACATTGCTTTATTTGGGCAACCAATAATCCCAAATCTAACCTAAAATTGGACCCAAAAATGATCATAAAGCGTCAGGAAGGAATGGGATTTTGCCTTAAAGGTGTAATAAGTAACATTTCTGCATGAACATGTCTCATATTGACTAGGTCTGAGTGATTTGTTATGTTGGCGTCGAAGTACATTTTATTAAAATTGGTATAAGAGTGGGGGGTTCAGTGGATCTCAACCTGCACCTTCACCACTAGATGTCACTAAATCTCAAAACTACTGTGTATATCAAAGCTACTAGAGGTATTTGGTGGTCATTACTATATGTGTGTGTTTGTGTTTTTTTTAGACGCTGGTGGAAACTGTGTCCTGTGGAGGAAATCTGCTGGTGAACGTCGGTCCCACCCACGATGGACGGATCGCGCCAATCTTCGAGGAGCGTCTGAGGCAGATGGGTCAGTGGCTCCAGGTCAACGGTGACGCCATCTATAACACCAGTGCATGGCGTGCTCAGAACGACAGTATCACCCCCAACATATGGTTGGTCATTTGATTTAGTTCTGAACCTTTAGTGATTTTAAAAAGGTTGTTGATGGGGGAACTTTGTGTTTAGAATCCACTCGTCATCATTTGTTTAATCTGCTTTGTTAGGTCTGTGTATCATGTAGTACATTGGATATGATCAGGTCCATTTTCATAAATGCACTGAAGTTTCACATTAGAAAACATTTGTGTAAATGACAAAATATGAAAAAACTTGAAAAATTTCACACAAATGTTTTTTATGCTTGCTTGAGGTGATTTTTCCTTTTTTAAAAGAGTGAATGAGCATAATGTTGAAACAGAAACACCTTTTTTAAATACATTCTGATGGGGAAACAATGAAGTCACATGACTGATCAGCTATTTTCTGCGTCTTCCAAGATAATCGCATTAAGAAGTAAAACATGTCTGCTATAACTAGGGATGGGAATCGAGAACCGGTTCTTTTTGAGAACCGGTTCCCAGTAGCTCGATTCCTTGGAATCGTTTGCCTGCCTGCTTAACGATTCTGCTTATCGATTCCGCCTTTGTTGTACATGCGCGATGACGTCACGCGTACGCTGCATTGTTTTGGTCAGAACATAGCCAACATGGTGTTGAGGCAGAAATGGTCTAAACAGACAACACCAGGGCCACTTACTTGGAACACATGCAAAGCTTCCATTTCTTCAAAAGGGTGGAATCCCTCCAATATCCTCAAACATTTGTCCACAGCATGTGAATCATTTACAGGAATGTCATGTATTTGATACGCTACTTAGCGGCGCTTGTGAATGTAGCGGCAGAGTGCATGTCCCGGTTCCAATGTGGGCAACAAACGTCGCAACTCCTCAAATACAAGTTTCCGAAGGGAAGAAGAGAAAGGAAATGAGGTGCACAACAACGGGAGACGAGCCGAGTCGAACCAGTTCCACGTAGTAGAAATGCAGCAATAGAGGAATTAGTAAAGAGTCTTTACTTTCACTGTCACTTTAGCCCCCCCCCCGAACCGGGCCCGGCATCATCTGTTATTATTATTTGTGCATACTGTATATGTTCTATTTTCTGTGCAGAGATGGAAATATAAAAGACAGTTAATACAAACACACCTGTTTTTACTCTTTTATTCCCTCACCCAATGAGAATCGATAAGAAAATCGGACAGATAAGCAATATCGATAATGGAATCAGAATCGTTAAATTCTTAACGATTCCCATCCCTAGCTATAACAGGTCATGTGGACTGATGGGGAGACTGAACTATTATTAAATTATTGGTAAACCTCACATCCTTTTTAGGTTGAAAACAACAATCTAATGCTCTACCACTTCTCTAATATAGACTATAGCGCCACTTTTTGACACAGTCTAGTTTATTCACTCCAAAACAGTTTATGGAAACACAGCCACTGATTAGTTCTGATACTCCCATGTTAAAGTTTCCTAATTGCAGTGTTTTTCCTCCTACAGGTACACGGCTAAACCGCAGGAAAAGTCCATCTTTGCCATTTTACTTGAGTGGCCAAACGATGGGTTTGTGATTCTGAATGAACCGGTGGTTAAACATGGACAGACTCAGGTAAGAGGAACATTAGACCTGTACATCTGCAGAGGTGTTATTACATCAATATTAGTATTCATTTAAATAGAAGACCCACAAAACTGCAATACACAAATGTTACGGATCAGTTACAATAATTCTATAGTTTTACAGCAGAAAAATACAGAAAGTTTAGTCTCAGTTCATACCTTAGTCACTGTTTTAAACCAACAAAATCTACCTTTCATGAGACAGTAGAAATGACAGAAAACAAGGACAGACAGATAGTGAATTATTCCTCTGTATTTTCAGCTCTCGCATGTTGATAACTAGCTCAAAAACCCCAGTACAAAAAAGAAGAGGGAGGAGGTTTGTTGGCTTTAAAAAGAAAACAAGGTTCTTTACCACAGTACCTCTGTTTATGCACCAGTTTCTGTTAGAATTGTATGCATTTATTTGTCAATAATCAAATTGCAAATGGATACAAACAGGTTTTATATTGGCTGCGGTCAGGGAGAAACCTCAATTATATCTGACTGCGGAAATGATTAAAACTCCATATTTGGGCAAACTGTTTAACCTCGTTTGCATTTCCGAAAACCACATCCAATGTTGTAATCTGAGGCTGACTGCTTTGTTCACACAAAAGTCCTCATCGTCTGCTCTTGCGTTTGTGTGGTCCAATAATGGCAGGTGTTGCTGGTGGGTCATGGATTGGTGCCATGGGAGCCGCTCCAGCCCAGCGGACTGAGGGTGGTCCTGCCTCCGCTGTCCTTTAGACAGTTGCCGTGTTCCTGGGCCTGGACTCTGAAGATGACAGGAGCCACATAAAGGGAAACCAGACCATAGAGATGTTTAATGAACACACTCACCCAGAATACTGTACTGTATCTGTCACAGGTCTGAGACTGAAGGCAAATAATGTCATGTTTAGGACTAAAAAGGCTTTTTTTTTTTTGCAGGGAATCAAGTGTAAACATTTACAACAGACGTTGAGAAGTTCACAATGAAGGACAAATTCCAGTTTTAGGTTTAGTATTTGTTTAATTCAACCCTTTATTCTTTTTCATCAGGTATTGTTGCATTTGGTAGCTAATCAAATCATTTTTCAGTATCACCTTACATACACAGTGGAATTCCTAATATACAGATGAATAATGAGCTGATAAGAAACAACAATGATAAAGAAAAAAGATTAAAATGACAAATACTTAGAAAATAACTTATGATAGAATAAAAACATCATAAAAGTAAGAAAAAAAGGGGTAAAAAAAGTCATCAATTAAATGACTGAATTAACCCAGAAATGAGAGTAAAATAGAATAAAGCTTAAGCAGAAACACAAAAATGCATCTGTAGTCATTGGTTTTGTGTGCTGGGGTGCACTTCTGTATTTAGGATCAGAATAACAGTAACAGGGTTCATGTTATTTTCATAACTTTACTGCCATAGACACTAGATTAATGAAGGCAGATTAAATGGAAATAATCAATAAAACTACAATAAAAAAAATCAGTGATTAAAATTAGGCCAGTGATGTAAATATAAGGTAAACCGGAATTATTCAAATCTAAGCCTAGACTTAAGTTTACAATTTAAGAATTCAACACTTCCAGCTGTTCTTAGCTCAGAGAATATAGACCAAACAACCGATCAATTATTTGAGAAAATAACTGACAGATTATTTGACATAAACAATAATTATTGGTTTCATCTGCATTGTAACTCCCAAGAAAAGTCATGCTGGTGTGGTTTCCACATGACCTGTGTAATAAACATTTAGTAATATGTTCCACTGAGGAGTTTTTTTCACTGCATCACTGTTTAATAACTAATCAGTAACTCATACTTGGCCTTCGTTATAGCTGTGGTTTTATGATCATTGTTTTGTATAAGAGTCACTTTTACAGTCAGATGATTCAGAAATGCTCAGAGCAGCTGGACCAGTCATGTCCAAACTCTCCCAGAAACCCTGCTTTTCTGCACTTTTTAAATGATTTTTTTCAATTCACGAGATTTTTATGGTGTTGCACTGACCTGAAGAAGTTTTATAAGTTAAGAATAATTTTAAATAAAATCAATGACGCACTCAAGCTTCAATTTGTTTTTGTATTTTATTTTGTTTGTTTCTAATCTGTATTTACAAATGTGGTTCAAATATTTATTCGTCAGTTCAGTTCATTAAACAGATAAACAATTAGACAAAACAGAAAAAAAATAAAGGGTAAAAATGTGATATCAATAATACTTGTAATCCTATGAGTGATATTGAAACCACTGTGTTAATACAACAGATAAACAGCAGCTGATGGACGACAGTGGGTACACATCTGTAATAAATGCTACATCTGTCTCCTTTAATAATTCCATGTCTGTGTAAAAAGGAAAAAAAAAAAAATCCATGTGCCTTCAAATACAGACATGAAAATATACACATTCAGGTGCACAAGTGTATTCACACAGGTACATGCATTACACACACTCTGGCTTAGAAGTCATATGATCCAGAGTCAGACTTTAATACAACCCACTGACATCCACACATCAGCAGCTTCCAATAAATAGAATGTGTTTGACGTAAACTCCTGACGTTTGTGACGATCTTGTGTGACGTAAACAGTGTAACCAGTCAGTGCCTGTGGTCCATCCAAAAAAGTGGATCATTTGTGCAACTCTGAAGTAAAATTTAGTGATTATAGGTATAATTTGGAAATTTGTATGGAAACTCATGTTTAAACATTCACAGAAGTGCAGTATTACTGCTAATTTCACAAGACATTTGTAAAAAAAAAAAAAAAAAAAAAAAAAAAAAAAACGAAATTTGGTGGGAAGCACAAAAACACTACACATCATGGAAGCTATGTCCTGCTGTGTGCATGTATTAAACACTCATTTGTCTGTATATAGTTCCAATTATGCACCAGTGGTTGAAGTGTCTAAAGGGATGCTGTATTAAGGTGTCCTTATGTATTGGTTTATTTTTTATATACAGTAAATGGAGATGCTTATTGGTATTAAATGCAGAGTAATTTCCAGATTTGCCACTGGACGTCAGTCTTAGTTTATAGCCTCAGGTTTTGTGGATGTAGTGGCAGTTGGGAAATCTGGATGAGTATGTTTACATTAAATGATGTGATGTGAAACAGACCTCCATCCATCCCTCAGGCCCAAGTAACTATTCCAGTCTCCACTCTCTTACTTTCATATTTAATGATGTTTCTATTATTTTATTTTCAATTTCTATTTGTATCAGAGGTGTCAAACTCATTTTCTTTCAGGGGCCACATTCAGTCCAATCTGATCGCAAGTGGGCCGGACCAGTAAAATAATAACACAATAACCTCTAAACAATGCCAACTCCAAATTTCCCCCTCTGTGTTAGTGCAAAAACAAACAAACAAACAAACAAACAAAAAAAACCCCATTAATACATGAAAATGTATTCATTTACAAATGATCCAAACTGTGAATGACCTGAAAAAACTGAAATGTCTTAAGAAAAATAAGTGTAATTTTGACAATATTCTGGCTCAACATTATGGATCAGATCTACAGTATACAGGCACAAAACATTTAATAACAGGCAGAATATTGTTAAAATTACACTTAATTTTCTTTAGACATTTCAGTTTGTTCATATTTGTTAAGGTTATTCAAATTTTTTTGAAAGGATAGATTGTAAATGTAATCATATAATGTAATTTTCCTTTCCTTTCCAAAAATGTGGGGTTGTTATTTATTGTGATAGGATTTTACTGATCTGATCCACTTTAGATTGAATATAGCTGGATGTGGAACCTGAACTAAACGGATTTTGTTAATATCTTCAGTGTAATTTTTGCATGTCACAAATTCATCCCATGGGCCGGATTGGACCCACTGGCGGGCCGGTTTTGGTCCGTGGGCCGTATGTTTGACACATGTGCCTTAGATGACATTCCATCCTGTGTATCTGATTGGATATTTGATGCGCGCTCGCATCGCCCTCTGCTGGCCGTCTGTGTGTAGTGATGGGCGGCCGTGTGGGGCATTCACAGCCCCCCTCACCCCCCGGTTAGTGTCCGGTAAGTGTCCGGTTAGTGTATTGAGTGTATAGAGTATTTGTCGCCTGAGGTGGTGGTGGTGGTGGTGGTCGGTATTAGGTGGGGGGTCTCTCTCTCTCTCGCTCTCTCTCTCTCTCTCTCTCTCTCTCTCTCTCTCTCTCTCTCTCTCTCTCTCTCTCATTTCTCACTGTTGTGTCTGATCTCTGTTGCACGCGCCTTTAAGGTGGGAGGTCCTTGTTTGCAAATGTTCCATGACGTGTAAATGGGGGGTTTTCAAGGGGTTTCATGTCCGTGAATTTCCCCCCACAGACACACAAACACGCGGCAGGCTTTCCCCAGCCGATGGGACCTGCGCGTGACAGCTGATCCCCCCAAATCATCATCAACAACAACAACAACAAGAACAACAACATCAGACAGCTGTGAGTACGTGACTCATGGAAGGACAACTGACACACACACACGCACGCACACACACACACACACACACACACACACACACGCACACACACACACACACACACACACACACACACCTGCAGTAAAACCCATTTGTGTGCTCCCTAAATGTGATCAGATGTGGTGTTAGGGCGCTGGGATGGAAAGATGCAAAAATGGAAACAGATTCAGATAAAGTTCTGACGCTCATGATGAAGATGCTCCACTCACAGTAGAAGTTCTACATTTAAAACCTTACAAAAATAAAACTATATGAACGATGACAGATGTTGAATTCCCTCACATGTTTAATGTGCAGAGATGCATCATATTGTCATCATTATGCTGTTGTTTTTCCAGGACAGTGTCATGACATAAACAGAATTTTCAGCTTTGTGATGCGTTTTCCTGGAAAATCATGAGCACTGTATTTAGCTAAAAAAGGAATTAGAGTTTCCTCACCTTCACTCCAAATATTCCAAATCAACATATTTGTTACAAAGTGGTAGATTTCATTGTTGGGGGCACATTTTTAGATATTTTAAACCAACAAACACTTAATTTCGCACATTTTGGTGAAATTTTCTACAAATTTGTCTATCAGATGATGGCAGAACTGTCTATTTATTTTAAATATATCAGACTTTAAAGCAGGAGGACAGCTGGGTGGTCTTTTCACTTTCTAATATTGTTGCATTCATTATTAATGTAATTTTTCTTGTTGTATTGCAGTTTAAGCTATTAAATAGGAACTAGCGCGTTGAGCCATGGAGATCCACGGGTTCTAGATGTGGTAGTTTTTCTGCTGTTGTGTGTTTGTGTATGCTGTACCACATTTGTCCACCAGTCACCGCCAAAGCGTTCTGGCCATAGAAACGTGATTGTACGGCTATTGTATTCCAAAATTACTAATATCTTCCAAAATATTGGTCCAGTCAACTTGCCATTTTCACTAGTCTCTTCCTCGACCAAAAATACATAAGCATGACAAACTGCAGCAGTCAGCTCTGTACAGATTTTGTGTGAATTCCCAGACACACACACACTCACACATGCACACACACACGGAGGCCACTTTGCTTTTATAATATAGGTTAGTCACAGCCTGGTCAAAACAATGTCCCATACTTTCATATTACAAGTCAATGCCTTTAGCTTTGATTGTGTATTTGCCTCCACAAGCTTTTCATCAGTTTATGGAAACATAAGGTTGGTGAACGTGGACCTGAAC
Source organism: Sphaeramia orbicularis (assembly GCF_902148855.1). NCBI lineage: Eukaryota > Metazoa > Chordata > Actinopteri > Kurtiformes > Apogonidae > Sphaeramia > Sphaeramia orbicularis. Next base: position 5,449,625 of record NC_043978.1, on the reverse strand, counting down.
CAACCCCAGGTCAGACCACTGACCCCACAGGACTGGACTGTAGGCAGTAGGTATGATGGGTAGTCATGGGTTTAGACCAGCTCTAAATGTAAAGTGTCTTGAGATAACGTGTTAAGATGTGACACTTTATAGATCAAATTTGATTGATTGATCCCTCTGTGGAACAGGGTCAGTCTGGACTCATCAGACCACATGATCCATTAAACACAGTCCAATCTTTATTCTCTTTATCAAACTAATGGCTGTTTAAGGAATGAGAATCTACTGCATCAGTTAAAGGGTAAACAACTGAAACATATGAACCACTGCAGTAATTATCCAATGGAAGGATCTGAATTTGACTGAATATGTTCAATTTAAATGGGACTTTTTTTTGGCAGGAATGTGTATGAATGAAATTAAAATGACCATCACCATTTGAAACATTAATGATGAACACATTAACACATCAGTAATCATCATATTTACAGTTCAGTCTGAAATGGACCAGAGTAACGTTTTGCTAATACTTGTCCCATAAGGGTTTGATTTGAATTATTTTGTCTTTTCACACTACTACCTTTGATTACATAAAAAAAAAATATGTATGTTGTCCAGCACAGGATTCAGTATCAAGGTTCAGAGTGTGATATTCACTGATACCTAGTGGTGAAGATGCAGTTTACAAGTATCTGAAAAGCCCTTGACCTCCACGACTGGAAGTCCCATGTTTGTTTAGTGTGTATTAACTTACTGCAGTACATGTGATTATTCTGCAAGCTTTATCATGTCTTTTAGCAACTAGATCCTCTTACATTCACCAAAATCTAACATACTCAGCTTTTAATGCACAATATCATTATCAATACAATACTGATATTAATGTCTTTTTTGTTTTTGAAAAATAAAATAGAAGACAGCTTTTTGAAGTATATGATTTTATGCTATTTATTAATACTTAACTTCAACAGTCAGATAGCAAATATATTATTAAGTAGATTTAAAGATGATATAAGATTATAAAGATTATATATGTAAAGATGATAAATGTCAGTTAAAATGTATATTTTAAAGGTTAATGAAATGTATTCAACATAGTAAATTGAATTTACAAGAATGGTAGAAACAAACTAGTTGAATATTTGTCAAAAATTATGTTACATATGCAAAATATTTTCCAAACCTTTTTTATATATAGTAATTTACTGAATAGGTAAAATTTATTTTCTAACTTCATTATTATAATATACTCCATATTATTGTTAATTTTATTCCACTGGCCAATAAAGGACATAGATATGTTTAATTCATTAACTCCTTTTCACCTGTTTTACTGAGTAAATGTTGTGTTTCTTAATGGGTTAAGTCTTAACTGAACCGTGTTGTCAGAGCTGAAGCCTGCTTTCTCTGCTAATTTTCTCCGTCTTGGTGCTGTAATCTGTGGCTGTAATTATACATGTAGACAGGAACTGGGAAACTGTTAGAGACGTTGGCATGGTTGCCATGGAAACACACAATCATGTCAGCTTATTTTCAGGTACTGCTGGGATAATGGTTTAAATCAGGCCAATAAATGACATCAAGTGAATGAATGGACAGTGGTTAAAACAGAGCAGAAGGTGATGTTTTTTAAGGACACTCTGAGTAGGAACTGGAGTGTTGCAGGTGGGGGGTGGGGGGTTGGCTGTGGGGGGGTCAGGTTGTATACAGTATTTATTAGTGTTTGTATCAGCTGTCGGTCGGAGCTGCAGTGTTGAGTGTCGTCTGTAAGCGATATCTCTGTCAGCCATATGACAGACACCACCATGGCAGGAAAACCTCATTCCTTCTGTTTTCCCCTGGACCCCCCACTTTGTCCCCCTCCCTCCTCCCTCCTCCCTCCTCCCCCCTCTCATCTCTTTTAGTCCAAATATCATTAGTAGTAGTAGAGTGCATGTGTGGCATTCAATCGCATGCAAATTTAGTGAGAGATTTGGAGGCGGTCAGCAGGGCTGTGGCGGTGTGGCTTTAGATAGTGGAAATGCCAAGCAGTGTGGAACATCCTGGGGGACAGACCATTATATTTATAGAGACAGGCCACTTGACCTTCACTGCACATTGACTATCAGCCATTTTAGTGCCGCTCCTCTAGACACTGAATACAGCATAATGGATCTCAGCTGCAGTGCAGTTAGTTAGCTTCAACTTCATCTTCAGCTTGTTAGAGGCTATATCTAATAATAGCTCGCTGCAATTCCATACTGTGTGGAAGGACTCTGTCAATACGCAGCCTCTGCATTCACTGTCCTCTGGCACACACCGACTCGCTGCTTTCCAAAGGAAACGCACTGTGAAATTACAGTTTCTTTCCCGCGCAGGAAATAATGGGTTTTCAGCTCAAAAGGGGTGAAGTTGAGCTATAAGTCTTTACAGAACATGGACAGGGTTTTTCTGCTGTGTAAGCTTCATGTTAAGAGTGAAACCTCGGTTAAACACGCCATAGTAGAAGCACAGCTGGTGCAAACCCAAAGCCAAGGACTCCTATTCATAGAGACACCCAGTTGTTCTCACCCAGTGGCACAGAGTGAAACTGAGCAGCGTGGCTGAAAGGAGGGGACGGCCAAGTATTTATAGTTGTGTAAATTATATTGTGTTGAAAGGCCAAAGTTTCATAGAAATGACCAAGGGGAACACTTGAGTGATCGTAAATCCATTCCAAATCAGGATGCACGCATTGAATTCGTGACGCATAAGTTACAAACAGAAATGAGAAAAAGTTTGTGTTTTGGCAGCTCTCCAGTCATCACTGTAAAAGGCTGCCATGTTGTCCACCTGCGACTGGTTTGGTTCAAAGCCAAGCTCATTTCCATCCTGTTGCACTTAACCGTACATATTTTTTTTTTCCATGAAAAATATTTCCACATTTAACAACTGAATTAGTCCAATAATGAAGAGGCTGCACAGACTGTGAGACAGATGCTTCCACTCCTCTATCAGAGCGTTCATCCACTGATCAGTCATCAGTATCTTAAAATGTGATAACTGCAGTTTGACACAATGTCTTCAAACTTGTACAAACATTCTCCACGACACAAGGCTGAACTGAAAAGATTTTGGTGGCTAAAGGTTAAAGGTCAATGTCTTCATGATGCCATAAAATACATTTTTGGATAACTGCTAGTATGCAGGATGCATAACTGTAGAAGAAACAGACCTGAAGCAGATATTTCATCATCCTGTCTGTATCCAGTCTGTGTTAGATGGAGGGGTCTGTCTTTGACTAGGTTTAATCCCACAGACAGAACTGAACCGCATTATTCACAGTAGGACAGAAGAACAGAGTGAACCAGAGGAGCAAACCTTGGCAGAGGGCAGGGTCTGTGCAGGTAAATACAGCAATCACACACTGACAGACGATCTGAAGGAAGGATGGACCAGGGTTATTGGACACAGAACTACAGTAGTCATGTCCGACTGAATCTGAACAGATGTCAGTCATTATCATTACAACATTATTATTATTATTATTATTATTATTATTATTATTATTATTATTATTATTATTATTATTATTGTTGTTATCATAGACAGAAAAACAAGAACCATGTCTTCATCCATGGTATATCATAATCTGCTCACACAATCCCCTTAATTAGTAGCAGATACTGATTAGATTAGATTAGATTAGATTAGATTAGATTAGATTAGATTAGATTAGATTAGATTAGTCAAAAAGAGGAGGGGTCATAAACAGTGGCGGCTGGTGAAATAATTTTTTGGTGGCACAGTTTAAGTCAGTTTTCAGCTGCACTGTAACCATATATCACCACTACGATATGCCACTATTTTAAAATATTAATTTAAAATTATGATACACAGTAAGTGTTTTTCTTGTCATGTATTTTTTTATATGTAAATTTCACCTGTCTATCTTTCAAACATGCACATTTTCCTATGACTCTATTGTTAAAATCAGGCACATCCCTGACAAGTGTCTTTTCCACTGATAACATGGCCCATGCATTTAGACCAGGGGTGCAGGTAGTACAGGTAGATTGCATGGCATTAAAAAAATAGAAAATTGACTTAAAGGCTAAAAATTTTCAATGATACAATTGGTGCTGGGAATTGATTCCGTGCTTCCAACATTGAAGCCAATTGTGTTAACCACTGCGCTATCCAGCCACTAAGTCATATTTCAGTAGTA